>NC_052482.1:3473961-3614811 GCF_009730915.1 Dioscorea cayenensis subsp. rotundata
GATGTTTAACTTATATAGTTGGATTCGAGTCCTAAGTTTAGAATGCATTAGTTTTATTTCATTGTTTAATGAGATGTCAAAATTATATTGACTTCTATTAAATATTTTCCATCTATACATGCATGGATGATTAACTACTAATTAAAAATTTTATATATATTTGAATAAATTTCCTAATAAAGAACTTTTTCTTTTTTATGATATTATCATATATTCTAATTAAATAAATTATATGTTCTTATATATATATATATATATATATATATCTTTATTCCATTCATCAATAAAGTTATCCCTTAATTTATAAATGTCAAAACTTATTGTGATTTTATATATTCTTTTTGTGTTTGTGTTTAGTTAAATGATTCTAGGATCACATAAAAATTTAAATTTAAAATTATATTTCGAAAGTTTTAGTTAAAACTCTCAATTTCAATGTTGAAGATTTTGATTGTTTATCATTATTTTACTTCTCCTTCACTAATTAACTTCTATAGGCAGCATTTGTTTATTAAAGATAGATGTACTTATAATTACGTTTATCAATATTTGGATAATAATTATCCACCCAGGAGATATATATCTACAATGACCATATATATTTGAGTTTAAATGCTTATTATCAATGACCAATAATTCATGAATTAAAAGATAGTTAAGCCTCAGTTAATTTCATAATAATTTTTACTCAGCCAACCTTCAGAATAAATTGAATTAACCCACTTAGCTAGCCCTTCTTTTTGGAATATCTCACTTAACCCTTGATTTTAATTTTCATGACAGTGAGGCAATGCTAAGCTTGCTGCCAAAATATAACATAATAATAAGAGAAAATGTGTGAAATGTTTTAATTCAGTTGAACATATATATTGAGAGATATGGGGAAAGAGTATTATATATATATATATATATTACTAAATCACTCAATTTCTCCAAAAAATAACCCCTTCAAATTTATCAAATTTGTAAAACATTCCTGAGTCCTGATTTTCAAAACTTTTATTTTTTTTAATTTAAATTAATTTAAAATTACAAAATTTCTCATAAATTAGTTCTTCTTGCAGCCTATGCCAAGAGTACTTTGGATGTTCTATTAAAATATTTAAAAGATAGAACTCCATAAAAAATTAAAAGAAAAAAGGATTAGAAGGTGAATGGAAAAGAACTATGTATGATCATAATGAAAATATAAAGTGTACGTTACATCCAAAAAAAATTTTGCAAGATTTATACCTAACTAATAAATCTCCCTGTCATGCAATTTTGAAGGAGAGATATAATTCCTTCATAGGAGATCACAAAGGACACATTAAAAACAGTACTGTAAATAATACAGGTTCGGGAACAATTGATGAATACTATTCATATTGTACATAATGTTAGGTTTCAACTTTGCGCCTGTTCATCCACTGCCCAAGTGACAATCCTCTAAATTGGTCAGTGGTTATCATATATATATATATATATATATGCAAGTTTCCATCCACTGTATACAAAATATAGCATAAGATATCTAAATGATTGCTATGGTATGTTAAACATGGTTGTGTCACATTATTGGTTTAATAAACAAGTTACGCAACTCTTGTTTCTCATTTATTAAAGGAATTGTATTTAATAAAACAATCAATATGTTTTTTTTTGAACATATGCCCCTATTAGAAAATCTCATAATTTAATATATATCTTTTTAAAAGTTTTAATATCTTAGTATAATTCCAATGTCTATTTTGAGGAAAAGTAAATTTACTAACCCTGAGGAGCATAGCAGAAAATATTGACTTTTAGCATGACTATGATACATATAATATATTTTACTAAAGATAAATTATTTATTAGTATAGTTATACTTTAATTTTCCTTTTTTTTATATATTTTTAATTTATTAAAACATCATCTTTCAATCTCGGGTCAAGATATTTCAAATGTCATTTTGAATTAAAAACTTCAAAAATAATTTTATTTCATGAAAATAAATTAACAATTAACTTTTTTATTAAGGTGAGACGGTTATATATATATATATATAATTTATCTTAAAATAAATATTATTTCAGTGAATGATCTTTTGTTTTATCACACTTAATCACTGTACATAAGTGAGGTCATGAGTTTAACTCTTTCTATCACAGGCTGAGGGCGCATGGTATAATTAAAAGGCAGATATTATTTCATATGATTTTAAAAAAAAAATATTGCAAATTTTTTGTATATATAAATACATATATATATATATATATATTGCAAATCTTTTGAAAAAATATGATAGAAATTCACATGGATGAATGTGAAATATTTAGATTTGATATGGGGGTATATGTAAATTAATTTTTCTTTTTTAAAAAATAAATAATTTAAGTTGGAGTGCGCTTGGGAAAAACATGGAATAGTTTTGTTTTTATCCCAATCCTTCATCTTGTGATGGAATCTCTTTCGGTCATGAGCTTTCAGTGTTCTCTTTCTGAAAAATTTCAATAATTTCGATGCTTTTTTGAGGTTTTCTTGATTCCTCGGCGCAATTGGCTTGGTTGGTAGACGATTCCTGAACGAAAGATACGATTTTGGATTTGTATGAAGGGAATTCGATTGGGAAAAGCTTTGATTTCGTCTGATTTTGATGTGATTAGGGTTTAATTAGTGTGTGATTATGTGGTTTTGTTTTGCAGATAATGGAGAGGAGGATATGGTTCATGGTGATGGGTTTGATGTTCTTGTTTGTGGTTTCTGAAAGCAGAGGTAAAGTTGCCCCCTTTTTGAGTTTTTCTAAATATTTCTTTGATTTTTCAATCCATGCTTTGTTCTTTGCTATGTTATTTTAATTTAAGAATTCCTATTTTCTCAACTCTGTTGTAGACAATGGTGTTAGCTTTGTGGATAATTGTACACATATTTGCATTGAATTGAGGGAAGAATGACATTCGATGATGTTGAATTTAGGGATTTTGGAGTGTGAGGTATACTGGATGCACAGTGGGGAGAGATGAAATATGTTGTTCTTAACTATGCTATTTTTGTTGAAAATATTGAACATTGTAAACTTCATTATTGCAAAGGTGTTTGCTTTGTGGAGAATTGCACATGTTTGAAGTAAAATGGTTCAAGAATGATATTAGATGATCTACAAGTCATGAAAATTGTTAAATGATAATAAACTTGTTATTGCAAGTTTTTTATTAACTGAACTAAATATGCAACTTTTAATCTTTGAAGGGAGGAAGATAGCATGCATAGTACCATATCTCTTGGGGAAGAGAAAATGGTTTATTGAAGAAAAGAGGTGGAATTATGATTTTTTTCCCTTTTGAATGACAATTTATAAGAATGCTAGTTGTTATTCTATGTTTAAATCTTACACAAATTTGTGGAGGAATATTATGCTTAAAAGAAGAAAGAAAACTTGAATCCATGTTTGTAGAAATTATGATGGAATTGCTATATAGCTACTTGTGCTGTCATTAAAAGGAAAGCTCACTTAGTTCTTAATTAATTTCTTGATGCTTTTTGGCTTTTTTTTTACTTTGAAATTTGAGTAGTTAAATTATATTATTTTCACCATCAAAATTCCAACCCTTCCTGCCTACTGCAGGTAGGAGAATGCAGTGATGCTTGAACATAATAATAATATTAAAAAAATCGATACCTTGATGCCTGCTTCAACAAGTATGTGTAATGCATTACTCTTTTGGTGTACCTTGATCATATTTTCAACAATTGATTTGCATCTTTGTGTGGTATGAAACTGCTAAAATTTTTTCGATCTTCTCAGATGTGTCATTCATGTTGATAACAAACGCTGTAATCTAATTACAAATAAAATTTGGTTTTAAAGAATTTTATGGACATCCTTATTCAACCATTTTTCTTCATTGTTACAGAGCTTAAGAATAATATGCAAGAAGATCACAATCATACTTACAATCATACTCTTGCACAGATACTTGTGGAGTATGCTTCTGCTGTAAGTTCAAACACACTATTTTTTTATTAAATTTTTTATCAGCATAAGTTTGAATGCAATTAGCGCATTTATATCAGCATTTTCTTCTGCTTAGTTGATTAGTGTTGCCATAAATTGGTTTACATTTTTTGGGCAATATTTTTTGTGTTTAACTTTTGCATTTTGCTTCATAAATATTAAGTGTCTTTAATTTTTTTTAAATGCTTCTAACCTGCACACTCAAATGCACTTTGCAGGTGTATGTTGCTGACCTAACTGAACTATTTACATGGACTTGTTCAAGGTGCAATGACATGACCAAGGTATCTAAGAAAAATTTTAATTTTTTTTTCCATTTCTCATATAATTTTATACATAATGTCTGCTAAAATGGGTCAGTTCCATTTGTTTTGGCACAGGGGTTTGAAATGGTAGAGCTGATTGTTGATGTTCAGAACTGCTTGCAGGTACTTCCTTGTTGTGATATAATTAATGTATTCCGCTTTGTTAAAATCTCTTTGAGTTGCAGCAGTTGCTGATCTTCACATATATTATTTGTTACAGGCTTTTGTTGGTGTCGCTCATGATCTTAATGCCATTGTCATTTCCTTCAGAGGCACTCAAGGAAACAGGTAAGCATGAAACACTTGCTTAAAAGTTTTTAGTTTATCACTAGCCAGTTGCCCTGATTTTGTTGGTTTGATTTTTAGAATTCTGTATTCCTTGTCTTCAATACCTGGACAGAACTCAATTTCTTATTTCTATTATCCATAAATACTTGGTAATCTGAAGGAATTGTTCAAAAGTAGTTATTTAAATTGCTATTAAGGAAGCTTACATGTTGCCTCTTTGTTTACAAATTGAGAGGACATGTCTCTAAAACACATGTTTAGTCATAGTCTCTACTCCCATTTTGGTTCTGACCAGCTCCATCTTTGATTTTTGAACTTTTTCAAATTAAGTAAAAAAAAAAAAAAGTCTTTAGGACATAAATCTATTAAACATCTAACTTTTTTAATTCCTTACACAGTTGGGATTTATGCTTTCATTGTCTCCATCTTATTTTAGACTTCAATGATCATGATCGTTTCATAGTTGTTATCGTGGTTTACCTTTGGGCAACTAGTACTTTGCCATTATTTTTTCAGAATTGTTAGATAGCTAAGAATGTTTTGACACCAAATGCATTCTGCTTTCATGTTATCAGTTTCTCCTGACTCCATACTGTTAAACCAATTGGTTGTGTATGTGCAGTGTACAGAATTGGATTGAAGACCTATTCTGGAAACAGCTTGATCTGAACTATCCCCAAATGCCTGATGCGATGGTAGTTATCATTACTCGTGTATATTTAACAGAATAAAAATGAAATTTTGATCATCTTGACGGCCTCCTTTCATTTGCAAGGTGCACCATGGCTTCTATTCTGCTTACCATAACACTAGTCTTGGTCCTGGGATTCTGAATGCGGTTCAGAGAACTAGAGATGTATTTGGAGACATCCAAGTCATGGTTACTGGGCACTCAATGGGAGGTGCCATGGCTTCCTTTTGCGCACTTGATCTCACTGTAAACCTCTGCTTCTTTTACAAAAGTTAATTTACTTTTCGCCATCTTTTTTATTTTGCGTGAGCTATTCTGTATTCGACTTTTGAGTATTTTATGATAGTTGGGGTGTTGGTAGTGAAAATTTTATACTTCTGTGATAGCTAAATCATGGAATTCACAATGTTCAACTGATAACATTTGGACAACCACGTATCGGGAATGCAATTTTTTCTTCATACTTCAACAAACATGTACCACATGCAATCCGGGTGACCAATGGGCATGATATCGTGCCCCATTTACCACCATATTACTATTATTTCCCTTCAAAGACGTATCATCACTTTGCAAGAGAGGTAATCTAAATCTTATAAAATATCTATATATGATTTGATTATGTGGAATGTTTGGTCTTAAAGTTACAAATTGTCTTTTTATTTTGTTGTTTCTATATTAATTTGTGTGCAATTGTCAGGTATGGCTAAATAATATTGGCTTTGGAAGACAAATCTACACTATTGAGAAGATTTGTGATGATTCCGGTGAAGACCCAACCTGCAGCAGGTACATATAACATCATCTTTCTACTTTCGTTCTTTTGATCGATGGAGTCAAAGCTAATTGTTAATTTACAAAATCGGTTATTCGTTTGAAAGGTCTGTTTCTGGGAATAGCGTGTCAGATCATCTCACATATTATGGAATCATGCTAAAAGCCGATACTTGGGGTTCATGTAAGATCATAATGAGTAAAACCATGGACGAGTACCAGACTGATCCTGCAGGAAACATTATTTTGTCCCGGATACCAATTTTTGATCAAATTCTGAAGAAAAGAGTGCAAGACGACGGTGGAATCAACTCTCGCTGACATACATTTCGATTATAATTGTACAGGAAAGTCAAGATGTGTATAAGAACTCACACCTTTTAAAAATGAATGTTTTCTTAGCAGAGTGAAAATGCTTATTTAGAAGTAAAACCATCTTGCAATCTTTCAACATTCATTTATCTCAAGGTGCAAGTAAATTGGCGCAGTGTAATTCAATGAATCACTTGTTTGGCAGGGTCTTGTTGTCGTCGTTGCTGTGTTTTTGGACAAAAGCGATAAGCGCCATCAAAGGGACAGTGTCTTGTCATCGTTTTTTGGGGGACAAAAAGTGATAAGCGCCATCAAAGGGACATATAGGTATAGAGATACATTAGCTATAGTGGTTTAACGATCCTCTAGAGATTTATTATATGATGTGAGTTAGGATGTGTCACGTATGCTTAAATTGATATCAGTGATTTTGGAAAGGTGAAAAACACAATTTCTCTCATAAAAGATTCATATCATGGGAGGATTCATATCAAGATCTAATGAGCATAGCTATACCTTTAACCAACGTCGCGTGCTGGCACTTGATCACTCCTCTTGATCAAGTTCAGCCTTACACCTTCTTTTGTCTTGGATTTCCTACCAAAGAGCCAAAGAAAACTTGAATTGGCTAAGGCTAGAAAGAGATCTTGCCAAGAGAATTGAGAGCTTGGGAAAAACTTCGTATTCTTCTTAAAAACTCCAATGCTTACAACACTTCTTGGATGCTTGGTTGATCCCTAACATAATGTTTGGATTCAAAAGTAGAAGGGAAAGTAAAGGAAGGGAAGGGGAGGAAAAGTAAAGGAAAGGAATGGTTCAAACTTTGTTTGGATAGACAAATTTTATGGAGGGAAAGGAAATGATGGTTTTTTGATAAACCTTGTTTGGTTAAGGAAGAGAAAAGAAAGAAAATGACATATAATAATGTGATTTATCAATTATACCCGTATTATTAAATAAAAAATTACTTATTTCTATCTAAACACATGCAGTATAAACATCTCAAATAAATTTACATTTTAAGCAGATTTTTTAATAAATATTAAATTATTATAATTAACATTATTATTTTGATTTTGATTTTTATATTTTAATTTTGTTTTCTCTCAATTACTATCATTTATTTTTCCTTTAGAAGTATATCATACATTATTTAAAGACCAATTCCTTCCACAGCTATGTTGGATCATCATAAGATCACTTTATCATATTGTTAGTAAACCTATTTTAATATTTCAATTCATAGCATATAATGTTGAGTTAGATAATTATTAGTTTTTTTCTCACTAATTTTTTTTTAAAATTTTTTTTGTACTTAATATAAAATTTGGATAGCAAAGAATTCTATTGAAACAAATAAGGTTGTCAGACCCGGCCCGGGCATTGACCCGGCCAACCTAAGGGGTCAGGGATCAATGGGTCCAACCTCAAACCGGGGTTGAACAGGGTCACTAATAAAACATTTAAAAATATATTATAACAATAAATCTTTATAAAAATATAATATAATCTCTATCTTTAATATTTAAAACCCAAAATTAATTAAATTTAATATTTAAAATTTTAATTTTATATTTTTTTTAAATATAAAATATAAAAAAATAAAAAATAAAAAACTCATAAAGGTCTCGGGACTCACAGATCTGTGAGTCCTGAGACTTTCCCCTCTCTCTCCTTAGGGATGTAAATGAGGCGGGGAATCCCCGTTTCCCGTGGGGACCCGCCTCGGCGGAGCGGGGATTTCCCGAAATAACCCCCTCGGGGCGGGGAACGGGGAAAATCACTCCCGCCTCGGGAGCGAGGCGGGGCGGGAAGGCATTCCCCTCCATGCTCCCCATGGGATCCCCGCGGGGATTCCCCGATTTTTAATAATAATAATATATATATATATATATATATATAGAAAATAACTATTTATTTTTTTAAAATAATCCAATATGAATATAAGATTATAAGGACCAAATATGTGGGTTTCAAAAAAATATATTTCTAGTATTTATTAATAATGTTTTAGACTTTTAGACTTTAAGTAATACTAGTATTACTTTTGTGTGATGTACGAATATATATATATATATATATATATGAAATTTTTTTAAAAATTTAATAATTTTTTTTATTTTCTATAGAAATTAAGGTAAAATTAAAATTAAATAAAATAAGCTATTCATCAACTTCAAAAATATAATATTTTTATAAAATTAATTTTATTATATATTATGAGATAAAATAATATAATTTAGTGTTATGTTATAAATATTTTAATATTATTAAAATAATATTGGTAAAATTTCTATGAGAAATTAACAAGTGTCAAATAGGTTTTCTACTTTAATATATATATTTTTGATATATAACATTATTAGAATTTTATGTAATAAAAAAATTGGCCGGGGGCAGGGATTCCCCGACCCCGTGGGGATCCCCGCGGGGGAATGAGTGGGGATAATTTCCTCCCGCGGGGAATTTGGAGGCGGGGAATCCCCGCCACGTGGGAAGCGGGGATGGGGACGGGGATCCCATTCCCCGCCCCGCCCCACTTACATCCCTAACTCTCTCTCCTTGGTCTTCTTCCTCTCTTTTGCTTTCATCTTCTTCCACGGTTCCACCGGCTGCCTCTCTCTTGACCTGCTCTTTCTCCCTTTAATCCTCCTCCGCCGAGCGATTCTCCACCGTATTTTCTCTTTGTCCCCAGCTTCATATCCGGGTCATCTGGTCCTTAGCCGGGTTATTAGTAGTCCGAGTCAAGGAGCATGACCGAACCGGCCTCATGGCCGGTTCACGGTTTTTCGGATCGAACCGGCAAGGCCGGTCCGGGTTTGACTACCTTAGAAACAAATTCTCACAAAGATGAATTGACAAATAAAAAACACAACATAAACAAATAAACAAACAAAAAAGAAATACATGAAACAAGAATCAACGGATCGGTGTCATATGAATATTTGATTAAAATAAAATTAGATTGAAAAACGTGAATGAAGAAACTTATGAAATGGGGTTATGTAAATTAATTAAAAAAATAAGGGTATCAAGGTTTTTTTAAAACAATTTTAAATTTTTAGGAGGTTCTCCCTCCCCAGAGGGTTTTGGAGGGTCAAAATTAAACATTCCTTTCTCTTCATGAAATTAAAAATATTTATCCAAACGAGAGAAGGGTTCACTCTGACAATCCAAAACCCTCGCTTTACTTTATTTTTCGTCACCGGCCCTCAATCCAAACATAAAATAAAGCTAGCCCTTTAAGAGTACTTATAGCACTCCATCTCCTCAAAGGACAGTGGGGATCGATCCGATCCGATAGCTATAATTAACCCTTTAGAGTATTCTATAACTCTATATATATACACCTCTATCAAAATATCTAGCCTTTCCCCTTTTCTAAAAACTTCCTTCCATTCTTCTAGGATCATAGAGAGAAGTCTAGAAAGACCCACACACTTCTACATATTTCTTCATACAAGGTTATATAATAACACTTAGAATATTTTCTAAGTATGAAAGGGAATCTCCCTTCTTCTCAGTCTTGACGGGATTTCTCGGCGCGTCGTACATCTACCATGTCGCGCCGAGCGTGACACTATGCATTGCATGGTGCCTTACCACCTTAGCTGGCAGGGTTATGTTTATTTCACCAAAGTGAATTCGTTTTTATTTCCTTTGTTTTGGATAAGAAATAATTTTGTTCCAATTTTTATGTTTACTTTATTCCATGGAGTCCAGAGATTATTGATTACAATTTATATGTTTTTATTTTAAATTCAAGTGTCAGATGCTCTTTATGTAAACGCTCATACCAACATGTTCTACGATAATTATTGAGAAAAAAAATATATAATCAATATTATAAACAATAAATTCAAATACAACATATTATCTCACACAAATATATATATATATATATACTATATGTGTCTGCATGCATGTAATGCATGTATATATAGATATTATTGTTAAAATCATGCTTATGATATTAACATACATCTTTTTAAATATCAGGATGCTAAATGAAGAATTTGCTTTTTAGCTTTAGCCTTGTCTTTTGATTCCTATATATCACCAGGAATCATAAAAAAGCAGAGAAAAAAAAAAACAAAGAAGAATAGCACTCAATTATATATATATATAATAACTCCGTAATATTTATTACATTTATTTGAAATATGACAATGTACATAATACCAAGAAAAGAGAGTAACACAAATTAAGATTACATTGAGACATCAAAAACTTTGACCTCTACATGTAATTTTTTTTTAATTTAAAATTTTATGTAATATGATATCAGAGCCAGAGTGCACCTACATCATGAAGTAATGGAATAAGACCGCCGGTAAGATGAAGAGTCATAACTTTATCAGTAGGACCAATAAGATCACCGCCGATGAACACCACAGGGACCGGAGGAGATCGACCTAAGAGCTTGGATAGAGCCCTCTCAATCTCTTTGCCCTTAGGGTCTTCATCAAGCTCATAGATGTAAGGGTTTACTCCAAGCTCACAAAAGAACCTCTTCATGGTGTGACACATGCAACAAGTGCTCACACTAAAGATCACTACTGCTCTTTGTGATGCCAACCTCATCACTCTATCCATTCTAAGTGAGAATGTTAATGGAGCTAGCTCAAAAAATGTGGGTTAGGGTTAGTGTAATAATGAACTTGTTCTTTTTGTGAAGAGTTTGATGTGAGTTGAGTTGTTTATATAGGGTTGTGAGGGTAGTGAGTTGAACTTTTTATTTATTTATTTATAGTGTTTAAAAAAAATGGATGGCAAATGGAAAGAGAATGTTCTCTAGGTAGATCATGTTTTGATAGTGACACCATTGCTATTTTCTAGCAAGTACTATTCAACTTGGATTGAGACATGCATGGAGTCTTTGGATAATGTTCATGATTAATGCTCTAATATTATTTTCATTAATTTGTACTCTCTCATAGTTGACTATTTGTGTTTGTGGTACTTGGATAGTGACATGGCATATTTTATTAAGTCAATACTTGTATGTATTTATACTAATATATACCTTAAACTTTACATTAACCTTATGGGTGAAGTCATGTCATCTTAACAAAATTTTTAATTGAGTCTTGTATTAACACTTGTAAACTTAAATAAACAAACACATGTAACACTTTTCAAAGTGAAAGTGGTGTGTACGGCTCAAGGGAATCACATGTACCCCTTTCGGTGTATTTTTATTAATATTAACACATATATATACATATATATATAAATAAAGAAAACTATGATTAAAAAAAAAAGGGACTTCTTATAGCCACGAATGGCCATTGCTTAAAATCTAAGTTTCTTGGGGAATCCTAGAAAGTTAAATGGAAATTAGTGATCATAAAAGGCCAAGTGAATACTTTTTCATGCATGCATGGATGAATATGCCACGTACGTGTGATGCCAAGAACCTCCCATGCAATGATGCTCATGCATGCGCTAACTCTAGCATATATCTATCTATCAATTTGTATGTATATATATACTTTTAAATTAGGGTTTGGTCCACACTTTATACTTCTGGAAGGGTACATTCTGTACGTGGATAAGTGTGTAATTGAGTTTTTGGGAATACTAGGTCAATTTGAGCATCCTCGGATTCTAAATATTATATAGAGGGGAATTATGTATATATATATATATATATTGAATTTTCTTATTATATGAAATATCAAAAGAATAAGATTATGGAGTTGATTGTAAGGGAATATTTCTTTTTTTTATATGGTTTTTGTGAGCAATCACTTTGGTTAAAGTGTGCTTGGATTTGATTTTATCTAAATTTAGATTTTTGATGATAATGTGTTACATGACATTCCTGAACCAAATCAGAATAAGTTGATATAAATCATATAGTACTTGATAAGATCTTGTAATTTATAAGAATAGATCCTTGATTATTATTATTATTATTATTATTATTAGCAGCAACAACAACAACAGTAGTAGTAGTAGTTTTAATTTGGTGGAAGAGATTTGGAAATTAAGTCATGATTGCTGGGTCAATTTTAATTATGTGGAATTATTGAATTAAGGTTTTTTAAGAAAATATAGTTTAAAAAAAACCGAAAAACTAATTCTTATAAGAAAAGTTGACGAGAGTAGTTTCTCATTGAGAAGTTTTTATTTAGCTGAAAATATTATTTAAAATTTTTATAAATTAATTTTAAGCTAAAACTTAATAATATATTTAGCTAAACTTAGTTTTTTTAGAGCCACAGTTATTGTTAGTTGTCCCCAATTGTCCTCCACCAATTGGCTTACTACCAATCGGATCGGAGGAGTAAGCCAATTAGAGTAAACGCTTCATCATTTGTGAAAATTCAGTCTCTATCCAATATTATGTTTTTTTTAAATTTCATTTGACTGTTAATTTAAATAAAAAAATAAAAATGGGAGGGTTTGAGTAAATAACCGTGGTTCATTTATATAATTTCTCAAAGAAAAAATAAAATAAAATAAAAACCTATATTATTATTTTGGCATTTAAATTTGTAGATAAAGAGATTGATTAAATTTTGAAAGGATGTATCTTTCTAAATATTGAAACCTTATGAATGATTGCATTAGAGAGAAATATCAAAATATTTTTATTTTTATCTTTCCTTGTGTCTTAATTCTTTTCTGTGTTTTCATTGGTTAGTTTGGATTAAGTGATCGGATTAGATTGTAATCAATGCTAATGTGTTTATGATCACTTTTATCACTTTCAAATCTTTATCCACTTTTCAGATCAGATCATCTTGTAAAATTGGATAATTTGATATGTAATTCATTATAATATTAATATGTTCTGTTATTCTGCATCAGTGCATCTTATCATTTGGTTTGAGAAATAATTTAATGAACTTATTTGACCAATAATCTCATTAGTCATATATATATATATATATATATAATAAATTTCTAATCAATAAATATCAATTTTAATTAACTTTTTTTTCAATAAAAAGTATTTCATTTAATTACTACTGGTTCACCAAATTATTAATTCTTTTTTTGTTTTTATTTTTTACTCATAAAATTTGGGCAACACCAGCATTACAGTGATTGGATCACAACATAAGTGCTTGTATTATTTTATATTTAATACGTAATTAATTTTTGTAAAAAAATTGTAAAATTAGTATTACTAAGTCTTATGTTGCACATAATTATTTTTCTTATTGTACTCCTATTTATTTGTAAATAAAAAATTTAACTTGTGCGATGTTGTATTTTAAATTTCAAGTATTAAATGACTGTTAAAAGTAAAAATCACATGAGACATATGCATCTTATTTGTGTTTGTATGGAAAAGTTAAGCTAATGCCATGAGATGACAAGTTGGTTATGTTTATAAACAATGTGTTTATTAGCCTATGGAATGTTAGTAGTCAATAGATGGGTTTCTTTGGAACAAAAGATTTTGTTTGCCTAACCAATGGGTTTTCAATATAAAAACACATGCATGCTTAATTATTTATTAATGAAGTATTCAAGGAATATATATATTAATGCAAGATTTGGTTCTATTTTTCAATTGGCTTACACTTGTAAAGACACTTAGATCTCATCACTTCCATGCATGCTTGATATTTTTTTAAACTACTTTTCCAACATTATCAACAAGAATATACAAACTTTGATAGTAATTAGATATATCATGCAATTTAAAAAGTTGGTAGGTCTCTAGGAATTAGATACCTCTACATTTGAGAAGATAATTTTAGAATATTCATAAGAGAATAAATGCATGAAAGAAAAAAAAATACTTAAAGTGCATTTTCATCACTTTATTCATTAAAAAAGTCAACCTTAATCACTTGCCAAATGTTCGAAATCTATCCGTCTAATAAATTGCAATTTTAAAAAAATATATATAATTTAATTATTAAAATATAAATTAATGTGATTTTTTTTTTTTTTGATAAAATATAGACAAATCACTTGTAGGAGTCTGTGTAGAGGACGAAGAATTGAAGAGTTAAAAGAGTGAAAAATCGATGATGAAATAGAATTTTGAAATAAAAATAAAGTTAACTATCATCATTATACGAATTTTAATATCTATTATCTACTTTGATATTGTTATCATGTTGGCAACTTGCCACCTTAATTCATGCATGATCTCATAATTTATGGAATTTTTCTGCACGGGTTACACAACAACACCACCGACAAAAATAGTTCGATTCCAAACTTGGTTCCAAATATGAGCCCACTTGAGGGTTCACTTATTTTATGCCAAGTGGCATTCTCTTTTTATTTCTTTTTATTTTGTTTTTATTTGCAAATGAAATGGATGGCATCTCATGCTGATCTTGTAGACCCCTTTTCAATGGAATAAGGTTTTATTTGCTACTAAGCCATAAAAAGGAGATTCAAAACCTTATCACAAACTTTTATTAATATATATATATATATGTTATAAATATGGACAAGCCAAGTATTAATGGCCTTTACAAGTTTTCTAAGTATGCCATGTGTCTCACCTTACACAGGGATTCGACTCCTAGTCCCCGCTTGTATGCAAAAAACCCAATACCAATAGGCAACGGCTTCATTGTTCTAGAAAAAGCCACCTACAGTAGCTTAATATTATTGCGTTCAAACTTAAAACAGTGGTATTGTTATATCTAGTTTTTTTATTATTTTGTTTTAATTTTAGTATTCATGTTATTGCATGTATTGTAGATTTATCTCAACCCAGTATTATGGTAATTGAGAAAACCATTGACTTGGTGAAACTTGAGGTTTTGATGAAAAAAAAGGGGAAAGAAATCAAAACAACACCAAAGAGAGGGGTTTGGAGATCGTTAGAGTTTGAAGTTCATCGGAGCAACGGCTAGCCAACAAGATTTAGTCTTGGATGATGTTGAATTTTAAAATCCTTGAGCATTCTTGGGGAGGGAGAGGGATGCATGTATATAGGAAGAGATTGAAGTGATGGAGATGGATCTATGTATTGTTAATTGTAGGAAATGTAAAATTTGAGGATTCTTACATAGGAGGGATAATTGTTGTTACCTAATGTGATGCTTGTAGAGGTTCTAGGAAAGAATTAAAGTTATTTAATTATGTTGTGGCATGGAATGGGTATTATGTGTATGTTGAAGTTTAATATTGAGATTTGACATAATATGATGATGGCTTTAGATAGATTACCAGTTTGCTTGTTAAGTTAGTAATGGAGAGGGTGTTATGTAAAAGTGTATTATCTATTGTTGTTATTGTAGTTAGTTGACTATGGAATTTAAATATATATATATATATATACAGTGGCGGAGCCAGAAATTTTAGGGTAGGGGGTCGAACCGAAAAAAAATCAACTAATAATTTTTTTTAATTTTGTTCATATGTTAATTTATAGTTTAGTTTATAAAAAATCATGTATCAAACAATAAATTTTTACAAAAACTCTACTAAAAATATAATTTTATATGTTATATAATCCAATTTCTAAAAATAAAAACTAAAACATAGATTTTTAAAAAATATATATACTATATAGAAAGTATTTATAAATTATCAACAAATCAAATAATATTTTTTGTAAATGTTTTTTTTTAAATTATTATGTTTTCAACTATAGGTATTAATTTGTTAAAAAATTGAATTTTTTTTAAAATAAAAATAAAAAATCCTAAGAAGAGGTAGAGATATTTTAAAAATTAAAAATAAAACCAAAAAGAGAAGGAGAAAAAAATAAAAAAATAACAAAAACCGAAAAAGATAAAAAAATACAAAGAGAGAGATAGCTAATTGGTAGTAAATAAACATAAAAAAACCTAAAAAAAGATAGAGGTATTTTTTTAAAAAAATTAAAAAGGAGAAAAAAACAAAAAAATAAAAAAACATAAAGATATATATAAAGAGAGAGAGCATGAAAAGGGAGGAGGGGGAGTCGCCGGCGATGGGGGCTTCCCCAGGGCTGCGTCCATGTATATATATGAGTGCATAATACTTCTTGTGTAAAGCTTCATGGATATAATGCAGTATGTAAAGACTTATTCAAAAATTACAATATTATTTGTTTGGACCGGGTTTTTATTTTTTATTTTATTTATTTATTTATTTATCTATTATTTCTTGGGCCTTTGGTTTTGATAAGAGTGGTGGCAAAAAAAAAAACACATTTGAGTGTTTTTTTTCTTCTTTTAGCTTTGTGAGAAGCAAATTAGTATACGGAGAATTCATAGCAAATATCAAATATGTAATAAATCAATTTTTATTGGTTATGACAATTAAAATTAAAAAGAAAAAAAAACCAAGTTTTATTTCCCAAAACCCCATCTCTCACCCAAATCTTAAAATAACATGTATTCATGTTATTTTTAAAACATTCTCCACATGTTTATATATATAATTTTTTTTCACTCTCTAGCCGTTGTTTTCAATTACTAGTATACTAAGCCTTTTGGGCTCTAATTGATTTTGCAATGTTTCTTACAAGGTTTTACTTGATTAGTTTTCATCAAGGTTGTCAGACCCGGACCGGCCCGGTCGGTTCAACCGGAAAAACCGGGAACCGGCCATGTGGCCGGCCCGGGTATACCCCATTGACCCGGGTATTAAAAAACCCGGTGTTAACCCGGTGACCCGGGCGGTTCAACCGGGAACCGGTTGACCCGGCCGGGTCAATCGGGTCACAATGTTTAATTTTTTTTTACATTATTTAATAATTTATTATTATTTTCTCATTAAAAATCACAAAATCGTGTATATTTATTAATATTAATTTATAATTTATAATCAATAAATAGAATTACAATATATATATTACAAAAATTAACATTTAAAAATAAAATATATTAATGTGTTATGTAAATACTTTCTAAAAATTTAATTTATTAAAAAAATAAAACAATAAATGAGTGTAATTTTTATTATAAAAAAATATAAAATTAAAAGTATTCTAATTAAATAAAAAAATATAAGAAAATCTAAAAACAAAATAAAAACTCAATTGAGATATAAGAATTAGTGAATTAAATTTCTTATTTATTTTAACAAAATCAACCAATAAACAAATAAATAAATAAATAACATCGAGAGAAGTTCAATAATTATATATTAATATATTAAATTTGTAAATATTTAAAAATATAAAAATAAATGACATAATTAGAAAACTCTACTGTATATAAGGTAATTTATCAATTTAAATATCAAATTTGAGTAGGTTTTTATAATATAATTATGGGTTTAATATTATATTTGCTTATTATTAATTATTATAATATTTTTTATATTTAATTATTGACCCCGGTTCAACTCCGGTTCGACCCGGTCGAACCCATTGACCCCTGACCCCTGGGCTTAGCCGGGTCATTGTCCGGGCCGGGTCTGACAACCTTGGTTTTCATTGATTCACCTTGTTTACAATAGTTAGCTAGTGTTTGTTCAAAGACATCAAACCTAACATAGCTAAGCTTATTGCTCAAAATTGTCAATGGAGGCCTCAAGTTGTCTATTATGGCCATATATGTCATGACCAATAATTATTTTTGAAATTATGAACACTACAAGACTTATGGATTGATTTGTTTAATGATAATTTTTACTTTTTGATTGTTTTTTTTCCCGCTCTATTTTTTTGTTGTTGAAGAGGATCAATTTAATGATTATTGTTATCAATACATCATTAGTATGAATTCTCCGGTTGTTGTCTATCTATAATCAGTTATTTGAAATGCAAATTATTCTCACACTAGCCAATGATTTTACATGTGTAAATATAGATTGGTGTTATAAACAAATATTTTAATGGATGCCTACTGTAGCAATTTCACTGTAGTAGCCGCCCATATGGTACTGTAGCGGCCGCCGGTACTGTTACTATTCCACCAATCAGGGTATTTTGGACCGTCGGATCGAATCGATCCTGGCCGTTCATTCAACTCTTGTAACCCTATAAATACCCCCTCATTTTGTATACTTTGATATAAAGAAAAGAGAAGAGAAAGAAAAGAGAGAAATAAAAGAAGAAAGAAGAAGAAGTTAATTCTTCAAGGTTTTTGGGTTTTGGTAAATACTCTGGTTCTCTATTCTTATTACTATCTTTACATTTATAACATATATATTCTTAACAATTGGCAATATATATATTTTTTTTTTTGAAAAAAATGGATAAACCACTAATTCATTCAAAAGAAAACATGAACAACATAGCAACTAACAAAACTGAAAGACAAAAAACGGGTCACAAGAAGTGAAACACCACAAGAGACATGAAGGAAAAGACAGAAATAAACAAGAGTCAGAGCTGAAAAAAGATAAGTATCATTCAGAAATTGGATGATGGAACTCTAATAGAGCTTAAAGCAGGTTGGTGCCTTCAAAGATGGGCTCATCTTGCTTGCTTGCCAGAGCTGGCTGGGGAGGAGGGCCGTGATCCCTAGGACTCACAAAAGCAAGACTACATTTAATTTTGAGGAGGGCCTACTCGAGTTGGGGAATATGTTTTTAAAACAAAATTTCAAGTATTTTAGGAACTTTTCAAATATTTTAGGAGTCGTAAGAATTTTTGGGTACGTTGAAAATTTATCTGCACTGATAATTTTATGATTTTTTAAGTTTTATTTATTTGCTACTAAAGACTATATACCGTAATATACGATCTCACATAAAAGAGATCCTGTCTTTAAAAAAAATATTAAGGTTTTATTCAAATATTAAGGAAATCTATCAAAATTTTAATGATATGAAAATTAAAGCAAAATTTCTCGCACTTTGGGAAAATGTATTTCAAAATATACTGCACTGTCATGAGTGCAAGGATGAAAGTTAATAATTTACATCCACGTTGTAATTAATATCATAAATTATTAACCATAAGATGAATGATGATACAAATACTATGAATCAAAAGTTAATGAAATACAAGTGAGTGGATATTGCATAATAACTTATGATCAAGATATATCAATTTATTACCTAAAATCTGTTTTATGCCACATATCAATAATTAATCAATCTGTCAGAAACATGAAGTTACACATTTATAAGAAATATGTTCAGTGAACTTTTAACAAAAAATAAAGAAAATTTGTCGATGAGTTACATAGCATAAATTTTTTTTTTTTTATTAAAGTTACATAGCATAATCATTTATATGTTCTTATAACAACTATATTTATTCGTATATCTCCCTGTTATGGCAATATATGGCAATATCTAACCTATATATCTTTATAAAAATAATGTTTTTTTGATTAAAAAATTTATACAAATATGAATGGTTATAAACACCGATTTCTTGATTAAGTAATTATTTATTCTCAAAACTTCAAAAGATCCGATTTTAATAGATTTAATCTAAAATTAGAACTTTATTTGTAGCTTGTTTTTATTTTTATAGATAAATAATACAAATCATATAATATTTTTAATATAAATAATGCATGATATAATAATACATATTATAATTGAAAAAAAAAATCATATATTAATATATTTTAAGTTATCGAACTAATTCCAATCGAGCTTCGTTCAAAATCAATTTTGAACTCAAAAACCAAGCTCAAACTAAATTTGAAAAACAGGAATATATGAATAGCTTGAATTATTCCTAAATAGCTTGATCAGCTAACACTTTTGGATATGTACTCCTAAAAATTATTAAATTGCATTTTTTTATAAAAATTATTTTCTTACATATGCATGCAAATATTGATAAGGATATGAGTCAGGAGCGGAGCCAGGAATTTTTTTTAGGGGGTGCCAAAAAAATTTTCCAAAGGAGTAATTTTTTTAGGGGGCTAAAAAAATTTTTTTCAAATGAAGATAAATTTTTTTCGAGGATAAGTAAAAAGTTAATGAAGAAAAGAATATATTTTTATAAATATTTTCTTGAAACTATACTTTTTTAAACAACATATATATACTAATTTTTTGAAAATCAAGTTATCGCACAATAAATTTTACAAAAAAAAAAAGTATTACTATATAACCAATTTATTAAATATCAAAAAACTAAATAATAAAATTTTATAAATATGTTTGTCTAAAACTATAATATTTTAGACTATATATACTAATCTGTAAAAACCTCATCAAACAATAGACTTTTGCCAAAATACAAAATAAAAAACTATATAAATCAATTTGTAAAATATTAAAATGCAAAACAATAAAATTTCACAAATATTTAAAAAAATATATATTATTTTTTATATTATATGCATTAATTTATATATATATATATATATATATATTATTTAAAAACAAAAACAAAAACAAAAACCAGGGGGCCATGGACCCCTAACTCCGCCCCTAATATGAGTCTCTTGGTTTTTATTTTCATTAAGGTTTTCATAGTGTGTACAACTAACAAAAGGATTAATTTTTTGTGTACCACTAAAAAAATATACTTCATATAGTTCTTGAAAAAAATAAAATAAAATACAATAAAATCCCATTTTAACAAATTAATAGAATACCTGTTTGTGTCTTTTAAGAATAAAATTAAAATTATTTTGATATAACTAAACAATATACACCTTGCACTTGCAAACACTTTATTTTTTTGTTTTTTGTTTTTTCCATTTTTTTTTCTTTTTCAATCTTTCACCATCTCATAGGAAAAATTGCAAAGTTTAATTCTACGCAAATCTTATAAAGTAAAAATTTCAATATAATTTCAAGATAAATATTGTGGATAATATTTTTTTTTTTTAAAAAAAATAATTTATTTGGGGTTTTTTTTTATGTATCTCCTATAATTGTTCATAAATATTAGGGCTTATACAGCAAACTTAAACATATTTTCATTGTTTTACATAATTTTTAATTATTTAGAATCCTACAAGCAAGAGAGCATTGATTTCTATTTTTCATTATTTTATACAATTTCTGTATATAAAATTTCAATCCTTGAAGACTTTTATACAATTATTTATATATAATTGGTATAAAAATAGGAGCATTTGGAAAAAAACAGCCCAATAACTAAAACCTAATATTTTATAATCTTTATGATTAGACATGGGCACGGGCCGGTTAACAGGGCCCAACCGGCGGGTCCGGATCGGTCTTTGGCCGACCCGTAACCGGCTCGGCCAACAGTGCCAACCCGGCCAACCCGTCGGGTCACACGTCACCGGAGGGTGACCCGGACCCGGCCCGGGTACAGTGCCAAACCGGCGGGCCGGGCCAAAACCCGCTAGTTCAAAGGCCGGCCCGCCAGGTTTTTTATAAAATTTTAATATTTTAAATAAATTTATAAATTTATAAAGTTATTAATATAATTTTAAATATAAAACAAAATATCCAAAACAAATA
The DNA here is from genome assembly GCF_009730915.1 of Dioscorea cayenensis subsp. rotundata. Lineage (NCBI taxonomy): Eukaryota > Viridiplantae > Streptophyta > Magnoliopsida > Dioscoreales > Dioscoreaceae > Dioscorea > Dioscorea cayenensis. The sequence continues at coordinate 3,495,581 of NC_052482.1, forward strand.
ATAACAAACAAGTTGGTATGTGACTGATTTTATAGGCAGTTGTTATGCAATTTGTTTGAAATTAGTCAATGTGGGACTAAATTACAATAGTAAAAGACTTGTTTATTGATTTTATATTTTAGTATAGCATTTTTGTCAAAACAAATTTTATTGGTAGATTGGTTAGAATAGTATATGATTGGTTTTAATGGTTTAAGTCTTGAGTTCAAATCATGGTGACCACAATTGTTGTTTTTCATTTGTTTTAAATCAAATCTAAACTTTAAAATTTTAAAAACTATTTAGGATAATTTCAAATAAATCACAAAAATTAAAAACTTTTAGTATTAATTTATTTTTTTAAATGCTTATTATTGAATATTTTGATAATGTTTTAAAAGATGATATATATGATTACAATTTAAATATTTTCAAGAATCATAGATTTGATTAAAAGGGAACATGAGACGATGGAAATTGAAAAAAAAACTTATTATATACAAAATTTAATTTTCTATAAAAAATAATTAAATATATAATTGAGAAATTAAAATAATAATGTTTATTTTTTACCGTTATTTAACATTATGTTATGATAAATATTTTTTAACATAATTTAGTTTTCTTACAATAAAATATATTATTAACAAAATTTTATTAGTTATTTGTTCATCAGGATTTTGGTGAATATTATAATTTTAAGTTAATAATATATCTAGAAATACATAAAATTTTAGAATTTTCACCCAAAAATATACAAAAATATGTATGAAAGATTATAGTTTTAAATTAACAATAAGGTTATACTATTACACATCAATGACATTATTTTTTTTTTATATTTATTTTAAATAATATTAATAACGGAGATAAGTAATACATATAAAAACAATGGATTATAATGTTGAGTAACACAAAAAAGGGTGAGTAATACCCTTTTTTTTTATAATGGTTGCTACTAACAATTAAAGTAAATAATTTGACACAAAATGCAAAAATAATGAATCTAAAAAGGTATATATAATTAAACAGAAAGTGAAAAACTAATTTTTTATTCTTTTTAAAGTATGTTTATATATTTTTCCTTTCTTTAATTAAACAAGGAAAAAGTTTGGGTTGGTGGATTAGGTGTTTGAGGGATGAAAAGGTCATGGGTTCCAAATATTTGGTGTTTTGAATCTAAGTTTTTTTTAAAATAAAAAAAGGACTCAACCCGCCGGGTTGCCGGGTTGGGACAGCCCCAACCCGTAACCGGAGTGCGGGCCGGTTACGGGTTACCGGCCCGGCTCACCGGGTCAGCTGAACCGGCGGGTTTGGGCGGGCCGGGCCAAAAGACGGCCCGTGCCCCCCTCTATTTATGATAATCTTCAGAACTTTATGCAATAAATCCAAAATCAAAACACATTAAATGATTGATTTTTTTTAGATAATAAACAGGTTTTTTTAAATGTAATAAACAGATTTAAAATAGTAATTATTGTTTATTAATGCTGCATGTTGAATCATGATCCAACAGCTGATAATTTGACGTCTATAGAAGATGTATTATATATATATATATATATATATAAGGAAGGAAAGTATAGTGTAAATTATTAGGGAGAGACAAATCAACAGATTGATTGGTTTGAAATTTGATTTTAATTAGATTGTTGTAAATCTAGTATAAATAGGATTGAACATCCACTTTTCACTGTGCTTCTATTTATAAGCACAGTATTATTATTTAACTAAAGGGTATATCAATTATTGTATTATAATCCAACGGCTGATGACTTATGTAGATTTTAAATCCGAGGCCATGAGTAGGAAAACGCATCTTATATATATATATACACACACTAATGCAGTAATGGCCATGTCATCTGGAAACGTTGTTTTTATATGATCTTGTTTTCACTGTAATATAGAACAGCTTCAAATTGATATTAATAAGAATGGTAAAACATTGCTGGATAACATGTAAAGCAACATGCAACATGCCAACATGCCAACATGCATAAAGAATCAAGAAAAGAAAACCAAAGCAGTGCCGCGTTACTAATAAACAAAAAGAAAATCAACAAAATAAAATAAAATAAATTTAAGAAATATTACAACTAAAAAAAAAAAATAGAGAGACAATTACTAATTTATTATACTTGGATCTAAACACATCTACCTTCAAAACCCACTTCTCTTCTATAACAAAATTAAGCAATGAATTGCTAAAGTAAAACATGACATAAATTGTATGTTAAATGATTGCAAGAGCTAATAAAGAATAAGGCCGATTGATGCCTAAAATTCATACGATACTAAGATATTCATGCTAGACATTTGACAAGTTGTTATGAATATTGGGGTAAATTTTTTGATAGGACACTAAATAATGGTCCATTTTTATATTGGGGTCTAAACTTCAGTTTGAATTAAAATAATTACACAACTTCAATTTTGTTTCACTGAATGGTCAAATGAGAGATTCTAGCCTATTTTTTATGATGTATATGTCTAAAATTCTCTATTATCATATATATGACATGATATCTGTTTTATTGGTAATTTTATCTCACTTACTATAGAGAATTTCTGATATTGCATCATTAAAAATAGGCCAAAATTTGTCGGATGCTCCTCTAGTGAAACAAAATTAAAACTGGGTAACCATTTTGATGCAAATTGAAGTTTAGACTTCATAATGAAAAAGGACTATAGTTTGACATCCTATCAAAAAAATTTAAAATTAACTAAGTCTAGAGATTCTAATAGACTAATATGGAAGGACACCCCTAACAATAACAATGAGACAAGAACCCAAACAAACTCCTACGAAAATCATGTACACAGTAAATCTGGTCCATGGCAGTAAAATGACAGATAAGCATGTTATAGTTTAAGGGTGAAACCTCTTTTTTCTGTGACTCAAGATTTCTGCGAGTGAGAAATGAGAACTATGTTTGCCATTTATAGCATCACCTATTACCAATTGAACATATCTGCATGTGCTTCAAATGGTCCTCAAAATGTAGCATTCTTACTTTTGTGATTGGATTGTAGGTCTGATCAACCAACTAGGATAGGAACATGCAATAGAGATCCAATTAGCCTCTTCAAAGAACAAATATCAATTGATATAACTTCCTTCAACTATCCAAATTGTATCAGCTCTGTGGCATAAATAATGGATTTAGACAGAGGCTGAAGAAACAATGAGCTTGAGGCCATCTAAAAGCTTTATATGTCTTTCTAATATATATATATATATATATATACCTATTTTGCCTAAGTAAATGTAAGACAATTGAGGACCTCCAAATCCCAGAATTTAAATATGTTATATCAACTTGATAATTTTACCACTTCTTCTGTGAACAACATGTGTATCATCCTAAAGATAGGTTTGATGATATATACCAAATAGTTAAATCTAAAGCTTGGCGCATCTAGAAGCTTTATATGACTTTCTAATATAACTATTGTGTCTAAGTAAATGTAAGACAATTGAGGACCTCCAAATCCCAGAATTTAAATATGTTATTTCAACTTGATAATTTTACCGCTTTTTCTGTAAACTGATAGCATGCAGTACCTTCCTAATGACAGGTTTGATGATACATACTAAATAGTCATGTCTTGAGCTTGAGGCATCTAGCAGCTTTATATACATTTCTAATATGCTTATTGTGTCAAGTACATGTAGGACAATTGAGGACATCCCAATCCAAAAAGCAACAATTGTAGGGAACACCATGGGGAACAAAGGCATACCAATGAAAACTGAGGCTCAAATGAGCTAAAGCCAAAAAACAAATGCATCCTAGAATCCTCAAGCATGCCAACGCTTCAATAATCAAGTGCAACACAGAATATTAAACTTCAAATGAGTGTGCATAATCAAATATGCACAAGAAAGCGAAGGATATTGATAATTGTCCTCAATATCAATAAAAATAAATATAAATTATTAAAAAAAAAAAGATTAAGGTTAAGCTGCTCAAGGCAGGCATAGAAAGACCTTAAAATACATGGTGGATAATTTTCTAGAGGTGCTAATAACATTGGTTGGCAAAAGAATAGTTTATAAAGCAATCGAAGAAACGTTTACATGATGAGATGCTTCAAGACAGATGAGTAGTGACTTGACAGATCCTGCGTCATGAAGGACACCTAATCATGGCCCTTCAATTTTTTTTTTCTAAAAATGAACCTTACAGTCACAAAGTTTGATTTTAGGCCCATATGAAGGACAGAAAGTGGACTTCCATATCTCTTTTGCATGTTGAAAAACTGAAGGATTCTAAGTTATACCCTCATCTATGTTAAAGTACACCAACCATATTACCACATCAACTACTATATGAAAAAGCACCTTCATAAACAAAGACAAAAGCATAAAGCGAATAGATAAGAAAAAAAAGAAAGAATTTGGCAACCAACATATCTAGACAAACTATATTTGTCATAAACCTTAGTTATGAACAGTCAATAACTAGAAAAACATTTGCTAGTATCCTTATTTTTCAGTGAATTAATCAAATAAGCCATCCGAGGAACACGTTCAAGTACTGGATGGCCTACATTATAAATCACATTTCCAACAGACAAGTAATCAATTCATACAAAAGCCAATTAGGTGCTACATCACATATGAACAAGTCTTTCATTTCATGCTAATTGAAACCAAAGCAATGACCAACAAAATGGACCTCATTAGGTCCAAGATTCAGGTTGTCCAATCTCAATAGAAAGATGATCGACCCAACAACAAAATACCAAAGAAAACCCACCAAAACCCACCAAACATACATTACCTGAAAAGTATTCACCATAACTAAAGCCATCACATATAAGTGAATGTAACAAATTTAAGGCATAAATCATCAAAATTCACTTAAAACAGAGAAAACCAATTTAGCCAATGTATATTTTTCACAACAATAGAACCTAAGAAGATTCTAAACTTATTAATTGCATAGAAGAAAACTACCATAATTATAAATAACAATGCAAAACCATCACAATACAATCAACTGAAATAAAAATGGATGATCACCTCAGTTATGTGCACCAACACCTGCCTCACTCTGCCTGGCAAGCTTGGTCCACTCTGTGTGGAATGATCCCGGGCGATCAATTCGCTCATAAGTATGAGCCCCAAAGAGGTCCCGCTGCGCCTGCACAAGGTTTGCCGGGAGCCTAGATCTCCTATAGGTATCAAAATAAGACAAGCTAGCACACATCCCTGGTGTGCTAATCCCCGCCCCAATTGCCAACCCCACAACTCTCCTCCATGCCCCTTGCCTCTGTGCCATCTCCCTAGCAAACTCCGGGTCAACAATCAGATTCGGCAAGCTCCCATTCCGCTCATACGCCTTCTTAATCCTATCCAAAAACCTTGCCCTGATAATGCACCCTCCTTTCCAGATCCTGGCAAGCTCCCCCAAATTGAGGTTCCATCCCTTCTCCTGACTCTTTGCACGGAGCAAGTTCATACCTTGCGCATAACTACATATCTTTGAAGCATACAGAGCCTGCCGGACATCATCAATCAATCTTTTCTTATCAACAGCTCCAACTGAAGCTCTCAGAGCCTCATTGCTGATCCCTGCTTGTTCAAGGACTCCGGCGGCAGCCTCACGCTCCTCCTTCAATCCACTGAGGTACCTACAATCAAGAGACGCAGCAATGGTTGGCGCTGCCACTGAGAGCTCAGCGGCCTGCTGCACCGTCCACTTTCCAGTCCCCTTCATCCCAGTCTTATCCAAGATCTTATCCACAAGCTCTCCCTCACCATGCTCATCCTTGACCTTAAATATATCAGCAGTGATCTCGATCAAGAAGCTCTCCAGCTCCCCGCGATTCCATTCATCAAAGATGTTGGCGAGATCTTGGTTGGAGAGGCCGCCCACAGTCTTGAGGACATCGTAGGCCTCAGAGATGAGCTGCATGTCACCATACTCGATCCCATTGTGAACCATCTTGACGAAGTTACCAGCGCCGCCGGGGCCGACGTAGGTGACACAGGGGCCATCGTCAACCTGGGCAGCTACTTTGGAGAGAATATCAGCAACGTTGTCGAAGGCCTGGCGAGAGCCACCGGGCATGAGGGAAGGGCCGCGGCGGGCTCCCTCCTCGCCGCCGGAGACGCCCATGCCAAGGTAGAGGAGACCTTGGGGAGACGCTTCGGAGATGCGGCGCTCAGTGTTCTCATACCACTCGTTGCCGCCATCAATGATAGCGTCGCCGGGCTCGAGAAAGCGGGAGAGGGTGGCGATGGTCTGATCAACAGGGGCGCCGGCCTTGACGAGGATGATGATGGAGCGGGGGCGAGAGAGGGAGAGGACGAACTCGCGAGGAGAATGGTGACCAAAGAGGGGGAGGCCGCCCTCGTCGGCGGCGCGAGCAACGGTCTCATCGACCTTGGAGGTGGTGCGGTTGTAGACGGAGATGGGGAAGCCCTTTTCGGCGATGTTGAGGGCGAGGTTCTGGCCCATGACGGCGAGGCCGGCGAGGCCGATCCGGGAGAGCGCCGCCGACTCCATGATTAGGGTTAGGGTTAGGATTAGGGTTAGGGTTTTGGAGAAGGGTATATAAAACGGGAAGGAAGGTTGGCGGAGAAGGCGGACTCGTCGAGGTTGCGAAAGGGCAACGGGCGGAGATAACAAACCGAATGAGGTGCTGGTGGTCCCGTTTTCCCGTTCCGTTCCGTTCCGTGTTCTTGTTTCCCTCTATTTATTTATTTATTTATTTTATATATATATATATACTATTTTTTTTTACATTATTAGGTAATTTTTTTTTAGTATTATATACTCTCCGTGACTATGCCGGTGTTTTTAAAAATATTGTAATTTTTTAAGAAAAAATTACTATTTACCTCATAAAAATTTCAAAACTTCCCAAACAGCACCTATAAGTTATGAATACCCGGACAACCTTTCGATTATCATTTCATTTCTTTTTTGCCCCCGTAGGTCACTTAGACTTTGTTCATGTTGTGAAATTCCATCGTTGCCAACTTTTTTTTACATTTTTTTTTTCTTTTTTCTGAAACAAACTTTGGAAAACTTCTGTCAACTTGGATTCTTGGAGTTTTTCAATTCATCCCTATTTGGTGTGTTGGAGTTTTGCCAGTTGCCCAATAAGGTGAGAATCTTCATTGCCCTCACCTTGATCACCCTGCGATAACCTTGATCCCCTTGCGAGAGAGAGTAATATTTTATTTTTATGTAGGTTTACTATAGACATTTTTTGTGCTATTGCTAGATATAAAGTGGAGGAACGAGTACTAGTGTTCACGCCACTGACTTCTTGGGAATCAGTGTTAGCGGAAATATGTGAGCGATGGGGTCTTGATGTTTCCCATGTCAGGTAAAGTTTATCACTCTTGATGCACATGAAACAGTTTATTCAATAGAAAACGAGGTAGATTTCCAATGCATGTGTCACGTGTACGCCCTCTTCAATTGCGCTGCAGTCAATCTTGTGGTTGAGATTTCTACTACTGACAATGATTTCTTCTCGTTGTAAAGTTCTCATCTTTTATGTTTACATAGTTGTACAAGTTAATTATTGATTAATTATCACAGTTTCCGCTTAAAATTATATGTTTTCACATAATTATTACAGTTTCCACTTAAAACTTATATTTTTTTCTCAGCTATCCCTATCTTGTCCCCGTTTCCGTTTAAAATTATCCAGTTGCCTTTTAAACAGAAATGTTTCCGTTTAAATTTATCAAGTTTCTGTTTACAAAATTATATTCCCGCTTAAATTTATCCAGTTTCCGTTTAAACAAATGATTTTAGCAGGTATTCGGATCTGCGAGTGTATCTGTTCCACCTCAGGGCCACCCTAACGGTTTAGCAGGCTTTCCTTTCTCGTTAGACAGTCTGGAGTTTTGTCATTGGATGTCGAACAACATTTTATAGGTGCTAACCATTTCAGTGATGCATTTCACTACCACGAGTCCGAACACAATCGTAGATTTTGCAAAGAAACTGTCACCGACTAAGCATGGAGGACAACTTATATTCGTTACACATGTTTGCCACAAAGTATCGCATATTACTGTACATTTTGCTCATTATTTATGAAAATGAGTTCCGTAAATAAACGCAAATTTAAAAAGAAACGATAATATTTAAATAGAAATATAGGTAGTTAAACATAAACACTGAAACTTAAATAGAAAAATTGAAACTTAAACAGAACAATCGATAGTTAAAAAGAAACAACGATATTTACATTCAAAATTAAACCTGGTTGTCCTAGTCAAATGTGGATCGAGTCGCAAGCGTCCGGAGTCCGTGATATTTAAACATAAATCTAAATAGAAACAACGATATTTACGTGCCAATCGTAGATCTCTAAGCAGAAAGATTCATATGTTAAATAAAGACTACAATATTTACAATACAAATGAAATAAGATTTGCAACAGAGAATCAAGAAGTGGACTCTCTTGGATTACAGGTTCCAGTTCAGTGAGTGTTGCAAATGGTGTCCTTCGGATGATCTCCCAGTATCATCTACTCATGTGAACTTTCAATTCAGCCATAGTCTCCACTATCGGTGTCAAGTAGCATCGCCCATTAACTAAGTTTAAATAGAAAACTATATTTTAAACAGAAAACTAGCAACTTAAATGGAAAACTCATTTCTTAAACGGAAAGCTATGTTTTTAAACGGAAAACCCAATTTTTAAACGGAAACCTCATTTTTTACACTGATACTATTAAACACTACTTACTACAACCATATCAAATTAAAGGAGAAACATACATCATAAACATTACACAGCACAATGAGATTGCAAAACAATAAAAAAAATTTCTTCAGTACAGGATTATTACTTTCGATCGTGTATACAGACAAAAATGAAAAACAAAATAAAACCCTAGCCGAAAAATCTCCCTACAAACTACAAGATCATCCAATAATCACACCATAAAATCGAAAAATCTCTCTTTCTAATAGAATACTTTACAAATCAAACCGGAAAGAAACCCACAGAATGTCAAAACAAAAGGAAACTACACAATATCTTCAATGGCGTCCACCTCGCCTCAATACCTTGGAGCGCAAACTAATGAAATGCCGAAGAGTTGAGCAGAGTTCTCCTTCAAGACAGTGGTCCGATCCTACAAAAGATATCCAGACAATAACAACTTTAGAATGGGAAAAGCTGAAGAGACGAAGAAAGAGAAAAAAAACCGGGGCCAGTAATGGTGTCCTCTCGGGATTAGCCAAGAAAAAAGAAACCGCTTCCTCTCAAAGAGGAAAAATTATTACAGCCAAGGGTGTTATGGTCAAATCATGTCTCACTTGCCATAACTTCCCATGCAAGGGACAATTTCGTCCCAAAAATTCAAAACTAACTCTGTTACATGCTTGGGGGGTTTCAAATTCATTGTATTAAAAAAGAGGGGGTTTTTATGGATAATCAAATTTAGAGGGATAATTTGTACATATTGAAAACTTAAGGGGTTTTTTGGTAATTTCTGTTTTTTAATTAATTACTGAAATACATACTTCCGTAATCATTTTAAAAATACATATATTTATTTATTTTTTTTTAAATTGCTAGTCCCCATTAATTTTTTAATATTAAATTTTTATGCTTTTTAAAAATCACAAGTCTCATTAACATTAATTTCCTCAACAATGACAAGGATCTCAATGATCTCCATGCTATTTCTCAAGTACTTTGGCGATAGATTCCATGCCCATGGCAAGGCCGGAGAGGATGGAGTAGTCAGTGATGTTGGCCAAGCCGATGGCAAGAAAACCGTCGACGAGGGAAAACTCGCTGAGGTAGCTAAGGAATAGCATGGAGATCATTGTGCGTAAATAGAGAACTAAACTAATGATTGTTGAGGGAATTGAGATTCTTGCTATTGCTATTATTGAGGAAATTAGTGTAAGTGGGACTTTTGATTTTTAAATTTTCATGTACTAAAATATCTAATATGTCTATAATCTATATCCATGATTTAAGAATTAATTTTAAAATTTAACTTTACCAACCTTTTTAAATGTATTATTCTCCACTATTATTGCTTTAAATGCATAAATTTAATAGATAAAAGAAAAACTAAATAAAATGGAAAAATAACTAAATATTCATGAAATTTGTTATTCTAATTATTTATATACTCTTCGGTGAAATAGTTAAAATGGACATTTATAATGGGGGAAAATAAAAAATTAGACATGCTCTCTCAATATTTTTTCTTAAAAGATTTAAAAAAAAAAATTGGAGAAAACCCACACTAGAACAATTGATTATTTTATTCCTCTCTCAATTTAAAAAGTTTATATACTATCTCTGTTTTGTTTTTACCACTAATAACGAATTTCAGCTTCTTTTTATGGATTATTTTTAAAAAACTTCCTCATAAATTCACGTTCTCATTCTCAATTTTTGTCTTAGACATGTGTGAATGTTTTCATCTCGAAATACATCAAATAAGCACTATTATAGTTATTCATTTCCATTCAAATCCTATATATTTATAGTCCCAGGTCTCAAGTATCAACAAAAGTCATAATCTATTCTATCGCAATGCCCTATCACAAAACACTATCATTTTTGTTTTTTTTTATAATTATGGACAAACCATGAACTTTTAATTTTGAGTTAAAAAGAGATTTAAATGCGGGAGTTTTTGACCAGGGGGTTTGGGGGATTCCAAGTGCCATCTCCTATTGGTACAAGGGACTATTGTGACTAACTATTTGAAACCATTATCACTAGAGAATTAAGTATGGAGGCCCAACCAATAACTAAGCTCTTTTATCTTCTTTTAAAAACTATGAGAAGTGGGCTAGAATTTAGTTAGTTCACCAAAGATGAAAAAAGGTTCTCTAGTTGCGGGGAAAAAAAGTTTAAACTATAATCTCCTCTTATTGGAATTGTCATGGCATTCAATCAACTATCAAGCACATCTTTGAAAAAAAAGAAATTCATTTAGAGTTATCAAAACATATCAACTTGTTAAATAGGATGGCCAAAGAGACTCAAACCACGATTATCTAGTCAGATGCTTAGTATCAGGGTATGAGGTTCATACAAAAGACAAATTTTGTGAGGTGGTTTATCTAACCTTTTATAATTTAAAAGACCTCTCAATACACAGCTAATATGGGACTAAACTTGGCTGTCATACATATCATCTTCCTTTTTTTTTTCTTTTGTGTTATTCCTTCTTAGCATTTTTTTGAAGTCCTTGACTATCAAAGTCTCACTAGAAATGGATCATAAGAGAGGAAGCCACATAAACAATTAAGATTCGTCGTTCGGCTTTTCATGATTACTTGATAAAGAAGAAGAGCAAGTTTAAAAGCGGATGTGAGTTTGCTAAAGCTCAAATCCAACTTGTGAGTCTTAAAGAATGAAAACCCAAATCCGCTTCTTCAAATGGGCTTTAATCCATTTTGAAGCAGATCCAAGCCAATTAAAAAAGTAAAAGGCTAATAGGCTTTAAGCCTTTGGACATGGCTTAAGGGCCTTTTTGATAACTGGGCTTTCCTTTTGATGAATTCCTTTCGGGGCTTATTGCCAAAACAGGCCTAAATAAGCCCCGAATCTCTACTAAATCAAATAAATGAAGATATGGACTTAAAATCATGGACCCAAAACAAATTAAATAGGCTAAAAAAAAAAATCAAATTGTTATCAATCAATACACCAAATCAGTTTACTGGTTAGTATTAGTTCTATTTATATGAAGTGGTTTAATATTCATGTCAGCAACTAATTGCTTGGTGGAGACATGTGTTGGAAGTATGAAGCCCTGCTTGTATTTATTAATTTTATTTCAAACAAGATAATAGTCAATCTCTAAATGTTTGATCCTCTCCTGGAACATTAGATTGGTTGTAATATGTAATGCCACCTGATTGTCACATTTAAGTGGAATAGAAGTAGAGATCATTGAGTATATAGAAAATCCAAAGCAATTCACAAACTATAGAACCTATGTTTTTTTTTTCTCTATAGATGATTTGGATACAATGTTCTATTTCTTTGTTTTCCAAGAAACTAATGAAGTTTGTAAGAAGATGTAGTAACCTGACAATGTTTTTTTGATGTTTGGGCAAGATGTCTAATCTGTATCACAAGAAGCACATATCTGAAAGTCATTCTTTGCAGGGAAAAAGTAAACCTTATGATGGACAATCTTTTAATTATCTAACCAAATGTAAAGCTGTCTTCCAATGTTGTTGGCAAGGTGTCTATATATATATATATATATTGAATTAATTGTTATAGCCCATATGCAATGTATGGCCTAGTGAAATTGAGGTAGATTAATTTCCCAAAAGGTCTTTTGTCTTTTTTGTTTTTTGGATTAGGAAGAGGTTTGCTTGCATTTTTTGTATGCTTAATTTCTTTAGGTAAAGGTGTGGCATTAACCCTGCATCATTAATAATATCAATCATATTACTTTTGACAAATAGAAGTGCCACTTTCTAATCTTTATATTTCCAGTCCTAGTATTTGACATGCCCCAAATCTTTGTTATCATGTAGATATTACTTGACTTGGATTAAATCTTCTTCTGAAGTACCATTTAGTAAGACATCATCAATATGTACTATAAGAGCAATACATGAACATGTAGAGAACTTGGTGAACATGCAATAATCATGCTTGGATTGATTCAAATCATATGAACATAACTGAGTTGTAGACTCTGAATTCTATCATCTAGATGTATGTTTTTCAGCAGTTTAAAGACTGTTTAAGCTTGCAAATCCCTCCTGTTTTTGCTTTTGTGTAACCATATGGTGGAAGCATGAACACCTTTTCTTCTACAAATCCATGCAAAAAAGCATTGTTAATATCAAATTGGTGAATTGGCCATTAGTATGAAGAAGTAACAGCTAATAATAGTTTAACAGTAACTATTTTGGCCACTGATGAGAAGCTTTCTGTGTAATCAATCCCTTATATATGATTATATCCTTTTGCAACTAAACAAACCTTTGGCCCAAATCTTTCAATGTTGCCATCAAGTTTTAGTTTAGTCTTGTAGACCCATTTAGAGCTAATAGCCTTTTCCCCTTCAAATAAATGGGTCAGTTCAAGTTTTCATTTGCTTTTAATTAAAGCATTTAATTCCTGCTGCATAGCTTGAGCTCAGTCTGCATTCATTTTTGCCTCACTGTATCACCTTGGTTTTTGGATAGATGACAATTTAGCTAAATAGGACACTATCTGAAGATGTAGTGTATGGGTAAGTATTTGGTGTGTAAAGGTTTGAATGAGGTATGTTTGCAAGGCCAATACTTATGTTTTATTTATTTATTTATTTTTTGTTGCCATGATGAGCGGCTAGACTACTAAGAAATATATAAGTGTGCACAAACTTTAACCGAGTAAGTGGGGGGAGGGTTCATGTACATATGGTTGTTAGGACCATCCGTACACAACCACTACTTTTAGTCCCAGAAATGGGTTTTTACTAATGATTTGAACTCTCTCACTACTTGTGAAAAATTATAATAGAGACCCGACTACCAATAGACCACTTAGTGATTAGTAAGTCTAATACTTATGTTGACCGTATTAAAAGTATCAATATTAAAATTTATTTGAGAAATAAAATTTTTTAACCAAGTTTATTATGCACAGTAAAATTTGAGTTAAATTAAAAATATCCAATAACTAGTCTAATCAGCACTGATGTGCTCATTGGATCCATGATTTGGTGAATCTAGAGCTATTTTGACAAATAAAATAATTTTATGGTAATTTAAATAATAAAAATATAAATCAAATTCCCCTTTTAAAAATATAATATACACCATGAATTACAAAAATTCTTAAATTCTTAAGAGTAGAAAATTTGAAGTGGTTGGGATTAGTATTTTATTAGGATAAGCTAAAGACCTTTTTCTTCAAACACAATAACCTAATATGGTCATTATAATAATCTGTAGTTAACCATGTGAAGGGTATGCATGTGCCAATTTCAAGTTTGCACTGAGACATACAAAAGGGAAAACATTATGAGGGTATTTTTGTAATTTTAAGAATTATTTAATATAAGTATACATATGTTAAATAACATTTTTCCCCTCCCTATGCCCTCATGCATTGAACCATTCAACCAGAGGAAATTGAGGAACACAAGCGCCATTCATGCTTCTCGTTTTTTATTATTTATTTGTTTGTTATTTTTATATTTCTTTTTAGTGTTTTTTTTTTAAGAATTTTTTTTAATCAAATTGATTGAATTAATATATTTTAAACTACCACCAACACAATAACTAGAATCCGGATGGTAGTGAGTTTTTTTCCTAAAACATATTTAAATATATAGTGAATGTGTGAGTGACAATGATAAAGAATTTTTCTTTTAGATTTTTAATATAATCAATGACCTCTTGATCAATTAATATTAAATATTTATATAGAGTATTCATGCATTTATCAAAAAACCAAGTTTAAACCTCAACCCACACAAAATAAAGGTACATATAGATTTAGATTAAGGTATTAATTTTTTTTTGTATACAGTGGCTTATCAATTTTGTGAAGGAATATATATATATATATATATATCAATTAAATATATGGTTTGAATGCATACAAGAAGTTATTTCATTCTTTATGATTTAAAATTTTAAATTTAATTGAAATTAATCTAACATGATGTCATAACCAAACTAGCTTTTAATTGGGATAATGTACTAGAGCTAATAGTTTCCCTCTGATTAATAAATATCTTTATTTGTGTCCTTTTTTACATTCTTAAACTTCAATTTAATTAAATATGCAGGTGGAATCTAAGGGTGTGTTTAGTTTGGAGGATTTGGTTTTCCAATGTATAACCAAATTCTTTGACTTCAGAAATTTGTTGTTTGTTTCATTGTATTTGCTTTTCAAAGGGATGTGAAAATCCCATGGATGATGGATTTTTGTTTCTGACCATTTTTGGTCGTAAAACAAAATCTGACATAAAATCCCTCACGTGTATGTCACGTGAGGGATTCACTACTGATTGGGAAAAAGCGAGAAGGTGAGAGGATTCCATATTCTCGTGTTTTCTCTTTTTCATATCTGGGGTCCGGCTGTTCTTCTTCTTAGGAGCAGCATCAGAAGGTGATCTTCTGAGGATTCAAGGTTTGTATTTTTTTCTTTCCCAAATCCGACCTCCCAATTTCGATGTTCTTCTTAGGAGTAACAGATCAACCAAGAGAGGTTGGATTGCAGATCTTGTTTTTTTGAAATCTTATCTTTTTTCTTCAATCCAACAAATTTTTCAGAAATCTTGTGGTTTGCTTCCAACCGAGAGGGACTTGTTTCACGGTGATCACTTCAAGGTATTTCCTCTTCTCCCATCTATCTCTTGTTTTTATTTTTCCCCCATTTTACTGTCAATTTTGGTAATTTTTTTTGTTAGGTTTTTTTTCTTTCATTAATAATAATCTCCTTAAATTTAGTAATTATTTTCCTTTTAAAGCTTTCATAATTAATGGGATATGTGTCTTATATTAACTCTTAATGTTTCATGGTTTTGGGAAGAGATTTGGAGAGAGAGAGAGAGTGATTTGTGTTTGTTAGGATTTGAGATTGATATCTTTTATTATTATATATATATACAGATATATTGTGGAGACTTAGTTTTTGGATTTAAAAACATTGGGGGGAATACTTAATTCATATGTCCATTGTGTTGTGCATGAAATTGACACATTATGGATATTCCATAGAACAAGCTCTTATGGTGTATGAACACTTGATGGCTGATGACACACGTGCTAGAACCTTCTTTGGAATGCGTGAGGAATTTCGCAAGGTTTGGGTAAGAAAATTCTTTGATGGTGTCAACCAGGACCTTTGATGTGATGGTAAGAAATTTTTTATCTTCATTGTTCGTAGTTGTTCATTCTTTACATTTTATATCTTTCCTTTTGTATTAATGTTCTTGTTTTCTTATATTAATTTCAGGAGGAATGACTTTATTTCGCCGATGAAGGATAATTCTACTCTCTATATATAGTGGAAACTTATTTGTGATGGGAGTTCTCATGTGTTATTTTGTGTGTGTAATATATGGTGAAATGTGGAATATTATGGGTTTTATATGGAGTACTTATGTGAGGAGGTTCATAACTAGGTTAATATGTATTTATAGTTAAGTTTGATGTGTTGTATGTTGTGAAATTTCATATGTTGTAATATGGAGATAAATACCTATATGGAGTTGTTGGTTGTTTGTTTGTTGTTTTTGTAAGTACCTATAAGTTTTTGATGTTTATAAATAATGATTTTTTTATAATATTTGTTAGTGTTCTATAATGATGCTTATTGCAATAATATAGAGAATTTGTTGTGCTTTATAAGTTATGTGGTGTTTGAATGTTCATTATCTTTAGTGTATTAATTTATTTTTTTCTATCTCATGATATATATCTTGTCAGGTTATAGAATTTTGAAGTTATATATGTAGAAGTTTGAAGTTTTGAAATTTATAATTTTATATAGTTTTTATTTTTAATTTTTTTGATTTTTTCACATTTCTAGGTTGTGTTATCGAATTTATTATCATTATTTTTAAAATAAGGGTTATTTTATAAAATAAATAAATACAAACATTACGAAAAATTAAAAATATAAATATGATTTTTTTTTTCTATCCAATATTATAACAATACAATTTAATGAATTTTTTTATCATTAAAATCTAATAGATTTTGTTTTTGTGATGAATAAAATCTAATCTAATCAACATATTTATCCTTATGGGGGTAACCTCACCATGGTTTTTATATCTTCTAAATCCATCAAAACAAACACATGTTTATCAAATCCGGATTTAAAAATCCTTCCAAACAAACATAAAATTCTGAAATTCAGTATTTTCAAATACAGTTAACCAAACAACAGATTTCATTCTCCTGCATGTTCAAATCCATGGATTTACAAATACACTGTAATTGAAAATCCACTGCATTTTCAACTACATCAAACCAAACACACCATAAGTTAACAAACCTATTCAACACAAATGAAAGACAATAAAAATATAATAATAAAGACAAGTAACCCATGTTATTTAATCTGCAATGCTACTCCCTGGTGTGTGTTTTTTCTAATAATTATCTTTTATAAATTGATAGATTATTATTATTATTATTATTTTTCATTAGTATAACAAAAGTTAAAATTTAGAATTCACATAAACTCAATTACCCCTGTAATAAAAGGTCAAGGGTTCAATCTGTGTTTTGTTCATATTTAAAAAAAAAAAATTCACCAAAATATACTAGCTTTTAACCATTATTTATAAATTTTATGATTATTTATTATTGAAATTAATTTTTATGAGAATATATATTTTAAAACTAATTATATTTTTATAATAAATTTTATTTAATATAATTATCAATTTTAAAATTTATGTAGATTTATTAAATATAAATGGATGGATATTAAGTACCTGCAACATTCACTTCTAAGTTACATCAAATTAAATAATGAAAATGAAATGCACCAGAATTTTTTATTAAAACCAAAAAAAAAAAAATTGTAATTTAAAGTACATTACTATAACTCAAATTTTGACTTAAAAAGAAGGAATCAAGTAGTCTAAAAAATTAATTATATATTGCTTTATTTTAATAAAAAATATTATTATTTATTAAATTTAATAAATTATAAAAAATATTGTAGGGGAAATTTTGTTAAACTACCATATGATTTCCTCTTTATTAATTTGAAACTTGTGGTCTGAGTTATAATACTTTAGAACCTTACAATTTAAATAGTTTGCAAAAGTATGCCAAAACGCATAATTTCGTTAATTTTTACTGACATGGGTTAAAAAATCTTTTTGCCCCTTATTTACATTATTAAAACATGTATTAATAAAATCCATTCAGGTCTACCTGTGTAGTATTTAATCACTATTCAAGTTATAATTGGAGATAGATTTGAATGATTCTTAATTAGTACGTGTTTTAAATAATGTAAAATAAGGACAAAAAGTTAAAGTTAGGTTTAAATTAACGGAGTTAAATGTTTTGTCACTTTTTTTATAAAATGGTTTAGACCAGAGAGTACTAAAGTGTTACAACTCAAACTATAAGTTCTGAATTGATAAAAAAACAAACCACATAGTAGTTTAGCAAAATTTCTCCAATATTATATATACATCATGGTAAAAAAAGAAAAAAAAAAAGGTTATTTATGAATACTGTAATTGCTCTTAACGGTAGTTAGTAAAATTAATTATTAAGAAAGAAAATGATGGGTTATTTCTTAAAAAAGAAGGTGCTAATTGGATATCTATGTGCTAATTGGATACATGATTTAATGGTTCTAAGGTTAATTTGACAAATAAAAAGGTTCTAAGGCCATTTAGACAATAAAAATAAACAACTTGTTACCTTTTAAAAATATAATATACATGTACATTACACAAATTCTTAAGAGTAGAAAATTTGAAAAGGTTGGGATTAGTATTTTATTAGGATAAGCTAAAGACATTTTTCTTCAAACACAATAACCTAATAAGGTCATTATAATAATCTGTAGTTAACCATGTGAAGGGTATGCATGTGCCAATTTCAAGTTTGCACTGAAACATACAAAATGGGAAACATTATGAGGATATTTTGTAATTTTAAGAATTGTTCAATACAAGTGTACATTTGTAAAATAACATTTTCCCCCTCCCTATGCCCTCATGCATTGAACCATTCATCCATAGCAAATTAAGGAACACAAGCGCCATTCATGCATCTCTTTTTGATTATTTATTTATTTATTTTTATATTTCTTTTTGTTGCTTGTTTTGGTGTTTTTTGTTGAAGAAATCTTGGTGTAATCTTGGTTGTTTTTTTTAAGAACCAAATTGATTGAATTAATATTTTTTATCACCAACACAATAGCCAGAATCCGAATGGTAGTGAGTTTATTTCAAATGGTTGAAGGTTAAACTTTTTCCTAAAACATCTTTGATTATTTAGTGGATGTGTTAGTCACAATAGTAAAAAAAATCTTTTTAGATTTTTTATATAACCAATGACTTCTTGATCTATTGACATTATATCTTTGCATAGGATATTCTTATACTTACCAAAGAACTAAGTTCAAATCTCAGCCCACACAAGATAAAAGTACATATGGGTTAAGATTAAGGCATAAACTCCTTATATGTGTAAACTGTGGCTTATCTATTTTGTCGAGGAAAAAAATTGATATATGTGTCAAATAAGTATATGTTGGTTTGAATACATACAAGAAATTATTCCATTTTTTATGATTTAAAATTTTAAATTTAATTGAAATTAATTTAGTATGTCATAACCAAACTAGCTTTTAATTGGGATGATGGACCAGAGCTTATAGTTTCTCACTTATTAAGGGCATGTTCGGCAACAAAATAAAAAATATGATATAATTTTATTATGTAGGAAATGTAAGTAATTATTACAGAAATTATGGCATATTTTTTTTTACAGGATGAATGTTTGGTTAACAAAATAAAAAAAATTATAAAGAATGTTCGGCCGACATCCTGACCGTCGGTGGACCGGTAGCCAATCGCAGGCCAGTGGACCGCTAGTGAGTCGTCAAAGGCTGGTCGGAGTGTGGTGAACCAATGACCGGATAGTGACCGGAGCGCTGGTAGAATGATGGGGGGTGACTGGATTGAGAAAGAGTGACTTTTTATATTAAGAAAAATATTTCATTCCCAGTAAAATATTTTTTTTTTTATGCCATAACACATCTTTTATAACATAATTTTCTAGCATCAAATAAGTACCCAAACAATCATTATGTCATAATTATGTGAAAACGTTAAAATGTACCATATTACACAAATTATGGCATATTTTTGGGTTATCTAAAAAACAATAATAAATATCTTTATTTATGTCCTTTTTTATATTCTTAAACTTCAATTTAATTAAATATACAGCTGGAATCTAAGTTAACAAACCTACTCAACACAAATGAAAGACAATAAAAATACAGTATTAAAGACAAGTAACCCATGTAATTTAATTTGCAATGCTACTCCCTGGTGTGTGTGTTTTTTAATAATTATCTTTTATAAATTGATAGATTAATTTTTTTTTATTTTTTATTTTTATTAATATTACAAAAGTTAAAATTCTCAAGTACTCTGTAATAAAATATCAAGGGCTGACATGTATTTTGTTCACATTTTTTTAAGAAAATTCACCAAAATATACTAGCTTTTAACCACTATTTTTAAAATATATGATAATTATATTTTTATAATAAATTTTATTTAATATAATTATCATTTTTAAAATTTATTTAAATTTCATAAATATAAATGGATTGATATTAAGTACCTGCAGCATTCACTCCTAAGTTACATCAAATTAAATAATGAAAATGAAATGCATCAGGACTTCTTATTAAAACTATATAAAAAAAAATCTAATTGTAATTTAAAGTACAATACTTTAACTCAAATTTTGACTTAAAAAGAAGGAAGCCAAATAGTCTAAAAAATTAATTATATATTGCTCTATTTTAACAAAAAATAATAATATTATTATTTATTAAATATAATAATGACACACATTATAAAAAAAATTGTATATACACCATGGGGTAAAAAGAAAAAAGAAAAGGTTATTTACAAATACTGAAATTGCTATGGATGGTAGCTAATAAAATTAATTATTAAGAAATAAAAATATGAGTTATTTCTTAAAAAAAGAGGGGGTGGGAAGTAATTTCACTATCTTAAAATAAATCTCAACTTTTTATTTAATTAAAAAAAATTTATAAGCAAAACAATTATAGAACAATTGGCCCATTTGGGCCAATGGGAAAATGGATTTTACAAAGAGGCCCTTCCAAGATAACTAGATAAGCATACTTTCTATATATATATATAATAAAAATATAAATGATAGTCAAAGTCTTGGCAGATGGAGGGGGGGTACTTGACTATAAAGAAAGAGATGGTGGGCCTACAAGCAAAATTCCATTCCATGTATTATGCTCTCTCTCTCTCTTCATTCACATTGCAAAGAGACAAAATGAAAGCAAAACAGTCCCTTTTATAATTCAAACTCTTTTAAGTGTCACATTTTTTTGTTTTTGTCCTTTTCTGCCAACTTATAATAGAAAAAAATTTATAAATATACACAATATTAAATAATAATAATAATAATAATAATAATAATAATAACAACTACAACTACTACAATATTATCAAATTAGCTTTCGCTACCTCATCTATAATATTTAGAGCATGTGACTTTTAAAAAAAAAAAGAGAATCAATATATATACACTGAATTAGTAATATCAGAAATAATAAAGAATTTTATTAAACACACAGATAATTTTATATATTTTAAAATTATGAGGATCAAAATAAAAAATAATTGTTTTATCAACGATTTTTTTATGTATTAACATCAAGTTCCCTGTGTAGAGTGTTTTTGTTTTTATCGAGAAAAATCGGTTTAAACTTTAATTTATGTAAAGTGAGAGCATATGTGTGTATTAATGTATAAGCTGCGCATTTGTACACGCATCCGATGTGACTTATCACATTTATTAAAAAAAATAATAAATATATAATAAATAAATATTCTTATTATATTGGTATAAATAAAAATTAACAAACATTTTAATCCCATATCAAACACTAGAAAAATATATTTAAGCAAATAAGTAGACTTATAAAGTTGTACCACACACAGTTATCTCACATTGAGCATTCTTTTATTATAATTTAGCTCAATCTTGATAATTAAAAAAATAAAAAAGGACAAAAATTTCCTTCTTGGAAATTTCTACACCAAAGATTGTTGGAAATGGTTTATGACTTTATATCCATCAAATCCACAATAATGATTAAAAAGGGCTTATTGAGAAGATGTTTGAAAAATAAGAGAGAAACATTAAGATATGGATATGTTGGCATTTAAAAAAAAAAAATGATGTGATAAACAAAGTACATATTTATGTATATATTTGATTAAAAAAATAATATTTATGTACTAACAATATATGTTTGGATGTAATAATTCTATAGTAAAAAATTAATGGTGTATCAAAATTACTTCTTTACCCCTAAAATAATGAGTAATTACTTATACATCATTATAAAAACCATATTTGTTGCTTGACCTTGGCTTAAAGCAAGGATAGTTTGGTCTTTTTATTAAATTTTTAATTTAACATATATGAACAAATATGTTTTTCATATGGATATAATAGTAATTGTGTATTTTTTTATTGAAATGTAAGAAAAATGAACACTTGAAAAAAAAATCAGGGAGGTATATATATGTGATTTTTTTTTTTTAAATTACATCTGAGTATATGACATAAATTATTATTAAATTGGTAAATATGGTCAAATATTACCATACCTAGATCCACCTCCAACATCATATGTAGCCCAACGTGGTTGTACCAGAAGGCTAATTTTGTCCAAAAGTGCTATATTTCTAAATTACAAAAATGCCCTTATGAGCACTTAAGTGTGACAATAGTGGTCAACAGTAAATAAAAGTAAGAGAAAAGAAATGTGATCAATAAAGCCAAGTGAGGGCATTTCAGTCCAAGATGACTATTAAACAAAGGTAACATTTTAAAAAAAAACTTGTGAACAAGAAAATAAATTATTTTTTTTGGAGGTAAAACTCAACTATTATAAATCTTATGATTAAAATTATATTTTTTTTTAATTGGAAAATATAATTAATATTAATGATTTATTTATTTTTATTGTTTTCCATACATTCATATATGTTTGATTTTTTTATTGTTTCTATTTAAAGTAATTAAAAATAACATACATATTTCTAAAATATATTTTCTTCATATTTAGAGGCATTTTTAAATTCTATTTTAATGAGCTTAAATAAATTTTTGAAAAAAAAAATTAATATATACATAAGGGGAGCAATTTTTCATTCTCAAATTTTATAATAAATACTACCAATATTTTCAATATATATATATATATATATATACTTGCCCAAACCTTCACTAGCAAAATTTGACTTAATTATATCAGTTAAAATTTAAAATTTTAAAATTAAATTCCATTTAGACAAATTTAAAATTTTATTTAATATTAAATAAATAATATTATTAATTTTTTTATTAATCATGTATTTATAAATAAATAAAATTTATAAAAAAATAAAAAATGTAATTCTTTGAATAGTCCCCTATTTTTTCAAATTTACTTCTTTACTCTTTCTACCTATTATTTGAAATTATAATATATTCATAATTAGAGTGAGTTAATTATAATCTAAAATAAAAAGGACTAATATAAGTTGGATAACAATTTCACTGTATTAGGTGTAAAAAGTAAAAACAGGTGGTGCCGAAAACCAGAGTTGAGTGGAGGGTATTTTTGTCCAAATAAAAATAAAATAAGTGAAATGACTAAATTACCCTTCAAATAATAAAAAAAAAAGAGTAGGAGAAGAGTGGGACCCATCAATAGGAGAGAAGGGGGTTGTGTGTGGGACCCACATAAATAGTTCATTTTTGAGCCGCCCGTTTTGTCGGCTCTTTCGTCTCTTTCTTTCTCTCTTTTCTCTCTCTCTCTCTCTCTTTCTTTGCGACTCGTTTCTCGTTCCGCCATGCGCTATCTCGCGTGCGCCGCGGACCTCGACAACCCTTCTTATCCTGCTCCAGCGCCAGCCCCAGTCCCTTCTCCACTTGTCCTTCTCTGTCTCTCCCTTGGACCCTTCTCCTCCTTCGCTTTCCTGGCGTTTTTCTCTTTGTTTTTGGCTTAGAAGTTAGGAACACCCGCGTTACTTGCGGGCCAACGGAGAGAAAAGCAGGGATTGGAGGTCGAGATCCCTTTTTTTGGAGCTCTGTAATGAGAAAAGCCGGGAGCTTTTTTAGGTTTTCTTGATCCTGTGTTTCGCCATGGCTGGGAGTAACGAGGTCAACGCTAATGAATCGAAGGTGCTGACCTTTTTCCTTTTCTTTTTTTCTGGTTTGATTATTTGAGTTTTTGGTCTGAATTTAGGGCTTTTCATTTCAGAGATTTTGATTATTTTTTTTAATTTATTTTTGGCGTGGTTTGGGGTGATTTGAATCTTTGAGGGTTTTCATGCAATCGAGTTGCTGTTTTTGGGGTTGAGTGAACAAAGATGTGATTTTTTTGGGAAAAAAAATTTTGTTTTTCTATTGGGATATGATGATGCCTTTGACTCTGATTTGTGAGCAATTTGCTCGGATTTTATTTTAGGGTTTTAATTCTCAATCGGAAACCAAAATTAGGGCTTGAATCCCTACTGAATCTGATCTCTTGATGCCCTAATCCCTTTCGATTTTGTGAATTCTCAATAAAACAAACACCTTTGCATCTGATTCCTTTCCATCTCCTTAAAATTTCCCCCTCAAATTACAGAAACAAATCAATTCAATCAGAAACAAGTACTTGA
The DNA here is from genome assembly GCF_009730915.1 of Dioscorea cayenensis subsp. rotundata. Lineage (NCBI taxonomy): Eukaryota > Viridiplantae > Streptophyta > Magnoliopsida > Dioscoreales > Dioscoreaceae > Dioscorea > Dioscorea cayenensis. The sequence goes on from NC_052482.1 coordinate 3,519,975, forward strand.
TCCCCATTTGATAACAAATCATATCTGTGATCTTATTATGCATTTGATTATTAATCTCATTCTTATTGTTTTGTTGTTTGATTTCATTGTTCATTGATGCAATGATTTGTATTTATAGTTTACTGAATTTGAGCTGAAATTAAACACAGATGGCTGTGCCTTTGAACACATGGGTGCTAATCTCCAACTTTAAACTTGCTTACAACATGCTTCGCCGTCCTGACGGTACCTTTAATCGGCATCTTGCCGAGTTCCTCGACCGGAAAGTCCAAGCTAATGCCACCCCTGTCAATGGTGTCCTCTCCTTTGATCAACTTATTGATCGATCCACCAATCTCCTTGTTCGTATTTACCGGCCGACCCCTATCCCCGATACTGAAGACCCTCAAACATCCCCTTCCCCTGCAACCTCCTCCATATTCTCCAGCCTCATTAGCTGTCCTTCTCCGGACCCGTTCCCTGTAATCATATTCTTTCACGGTGGCAGTTTCGCTCACTCATCTGCCAACACTGCTATCTATGATTCACTCTGTCGACGTTTTGTCACTCTTTGCAATGCGGTCGTTGTCTCTGTCAATTACCGTCGCTCACCTGAGTATAGATACCCTTGTGCGTATGACGATGGTTTTACTGCACTTAAGTGGGCTTGTGCTCAACCTTGGCTTCACTCCGGCAAGGATTCAAAGCTCAGGGTTTTCCTGTCTGGGGATAGCTCCGGTGGAAACATTGCACATCATGTTGCTGTACAGGCCATTGAGTCTGGCATTACTATCTCCGGCAACATTCTTCTCAACCCGATGTTCGGTGGACAGGCTCGAACAGAGTCAGAGGAGAGACTAGATGGGAAATACTTCGTCACACTGCAAGACCGGGATTGGTATTGGAAAGCATTCCTTCCCGAAGGGGCAGATCGAGACCACCCGGCCAGCAATCCATTTGGCCCCAATGGTATTGATCTCAGAGGGCTTCCCTACCCAAAAAGCCTTGTTGTCATTGCTGGTTTGGATCTCATTCAGGACTGGCAACTAGCCTTTGTCGAAGGGCTGAAGAAAGCCGATCAAGATGTGAAGCTCGTCTATCGCGAGCAAGCCACCATCGGCTTCTACTTACTGCCCAACACTGACCATTTTCATGAAGTCATGGAGGAGATCAAGTGCTTTGTGAGTTCAAACTGTTGATAAAACACAGAACTCTTCGCCATTTCATACTCACACACATATATATCTCTATATATATCTATATATATTTATATATAATACATATAGACATAGATATCGGTAGCTCGACATCTTGCCGCTGTTGCTGCTGCTATTTCTGCTGCTCTAGCCTGGAAAACTTTGTGCAAAACCAAAGCTCCATATCTTGACACAACCGGTTGCTTTTTACTGCACATTGTTTGTTTTTCGATTTGAATTTGAATTGAATCGAATTGAATCCATGCATGACTCGAGTCTGTTGTCGTAGAAGCAGCCGAGTTTCTGCTTCATTTCTACTGACAAGTTACTCCAGGTGATATAATCTGATGATCCTGTCTCCTGGCTAATGTTTGTAATAGCTCTAATTACAGCAACATGGCAAACAACCATGATGTATTTTGTTGTGAACTATATAATATATATATCTACATAATGTTGTAACACTTGTTTGAATTTCTTAGTAATGAACATAAGAAGGTTTTCCCTTTTGTTTTGAATTGATAGTTTGTCGGATTTTTTATGTTTAAAGGCAGTATTAATCCCTTGAAACATCCAGTATTTTAGTCGACATGATATATCATGTAATTATTAATTGTTCTTGTTCGCTTCAATAGGTATCATTGTATGTTTTTGTGCCTTTTGATTGAATGATTTTCTGTTGATTTTATTTCAGTCTTTTCATTATTTATGAAGAAAAAAAGGAACTATTAATGTATGGATTAAAAGTAGGTTTGAAACAATGTTTGATGAAGTTTATTAGGAATTAATATCAAATCAAATATAATGAGAAGAGATGCTGACATGATATATCAAAGTCTTTTGAAGTAGGTGATGTTACTTTAAGTTCTGAAGTAGTTGGTCCACATCAAGCTCTTGTATGCTATTATATATTATATATAAAGAAAACAAATTAAAACAACATTCAATTGAACAAAAATTAAATAAGAGAAAAGCCAACGATATCTTAGCCTACAAGCATCGAGTCCGCTCCACAAGGGCAGAAATCAAGAGTTGAATCTTCGTCCTACATATAGGGCAAAAATCAAGAGTTATATTTTTGCCCACTGTTTGACGAAGATCAAGAGTCGGATTTTTATTATGTCTATTGTGTATGGGCAAAAATCAGTAGTTGAATTTTCGTCAATTACATGACGAAGATCAAGAGTTGAATCTTCACCCATTGCATGACAAAGATCAAAAGTCAAATCTTCATCAAGTCTATTGCATGGCGAAAATTAAGAGTTGAATCTTCATAGAGTCTATTTTGTATGGGCAAAAATCATGAGTTGAATCTTCGCCCATTGCATGACGAAGATCAAGAGTCAAATCTTCATCTTGCAATGTAAGAATATATACGGTATATTTAAAAAAGCTTGGAGTGTAAGAATGTGTGATATATTTAAAAAAATATGCAAGTTTATCATATTTGCCCAGTTAAAAAAATAAATAAATAAAAACAAGGAGTGGCAAAATATAAAACAAAGGAGAGTCATTCTATATCAAAAGCCTCACAATATATATATATATATATAAGTAGTAAAAATACATATATTTTGCCATCATCCACCCACTCAAATGAGCATGAAGCTTGACATTTGGGGTTAAATAAATGGTAGCACTTTGGTCCACTTTTATTTCTAGGCAACCTTCTTGTTCTCTTTTGGATGTATTCAAATGCTCCAAGTGCATGCATTTTTTTTATTCCTTTCTTTTATTTATTTATTTAATCCATTTGTAGTTTGTCCTATATACAAAGAAATTTTCAATTATTATAAATTCTTTTAATGCATAAAATGAGTATTTGATAATTAAGAAATTCTCTAAAGAAAATGACAAAAATTAGTTTAATTAGGATGAACCTTTTTAAGTACAAACTACAATTATAGTTTTTTTTATAAATCCATATGTGTGTATATATATATATATATTTATATAATTAAGTCACAAACAAACAAAAAGTAATCATTTTTTATTTTAAAAATTACATTATAAATAAGATTCGAACTCTAGATATTTAAATAAGGAAAGGAATTAAATACTAACCCCTACTTTAAAATGGCTAATAAAAATTGCACATATAATGACAAGTTTTTTAAATAATAAATTTTTGTTTAAAATAAAAATAACTATATATATATATATATATATTGAAAACTTGGCAATGAATGGGACATGAGATTCCTTCTTTGTTGCTCAATTGACTTTCAAGTTCTATCTTTTAAGATAATGGTGTGAAGAGGAACATAGTTTAATGAGAAGGTAAGCACAATGGTGCTTTGCATTGTAGTAGTGTGCCTTATTATTTATATTAATTAAGACAAAAGATGGCAATGTGGAGCCAAAGGGCATAAACCTTTATAAAGGACTAATTTAAGTCCTTAGCAAAGGTATATATATATATATATATATATATGCTAGGCCGGCTCATTACACACTAAGGAACATCCACCCACTTGTAAGTTTTCTAGGTTGACTTAATTACTATTAGGGTTTTTCTTGTGGTTTGTTGTCTAATGAAGTGAGAATTTTCTTTTCTATGTATATTTTTAGGGTTTGTCTTGATCAGTATTAGGTTGACTGCTTAAGTATTATTAGGGTTTGTCTTGTGGTTTGTTTTCCACCCATTTTTTTGTTTTTTTTAGTTTAGATGTTGAGTTGTGAATATATATATATATATATATATATTTCATTAATATGGGTGGCAAGCATGCTGACAAATAATATTAAAAAAAAAGCATAGCACTAATCAACTGTGTTTACTTAAATTTTTAAGTTTTATTAGCCATTGTAAGGCAAAGTTTTTATTGGTTTGTGAATATGGTACAATAATTTCAATTTATTTTAAATTTTATAAGTAAAAAAAAACAATGATATATTGAAAGTAATTTTCTTTGACCAATTTGAGGTTGCTTCCAATTCAAGATTATGTAGTTACAAACTTATTCTATAATTTTCAAAAAATGCATTTTGTTCGAATATGTTTTTAAGCGAAGAATAATCAGAAAAACATATTTTAATTTGATCAAATGAACATAGACGCCGTAAAAATTGTGGTTTTTCCTTCATATAAACTTGAACTTTCATTAAGCCACTTCGGACTTTCTCTATTAATAATATGATAAGTACCATTGAATTTGGCTAAGGCATTCAACTTTTACAGTCCAGTGCCACTTAAAATAGATATTCCGCTATTGATATTATTGTCTGAGGGGTAAATTTTGATAGAGCATCAAACTATGGTACCTTTTCATTATGGGTCTAAACTTCAATTTGAATTAAAATGATTATTCAACTTCAATTTTGTTTCACTGGAGGATCATCGGACAAATTCCAGTCTATTTTTGATGATGTAATATCAGAAATTCTCTATCAGCAAATGAGATAGAATTATTAGCTGAACAGACAGGGTGTCATATATATAATGACAGCGAATTTTTGATATATACATCATAAAAAAATAGGCTAAAATCTCTCAAGTGACCGCTCGGTGAAACAAAATTGAAACTGGATAACAATTTTAATCCAAATTAAAGTTTAGACCCCAAAATAAAAAAAAAAGACATAGTTTGGTGCTCTATAACAAAAAATTACCCATTTTCTGAGTGCTAATATTATCTTTATCTATTGTTTATTTATTATCAAACATTTGATTCGCCCCATTTTTACTGTCAATGGAATTTGTGACTTTTTCCTACTTAATTTTATTTATATGTCATATTAAATCTTATTTGTTTATTCCTCCTCAACCTATTTTTATAAAAATAATAATAAGAAGAAGAATAAAGAGGGAAAGAATACTAGTGACTCTTAAATAGTAACTAAAAACCAACTCTTTTTGCACCATAGCCACTAGTTTCCTACTTGATATGTATACTTATATATAAATATATATAAGATTGTGTAGGTGGGTAGGTGGACAAAAGAAATAATGGAAAGGAAAAAGACAAAATTGATTGATTATGTGGGGATGATTATTTATTTATTTATTTTATTTATTAGCATCTTATATAAAATATAGATATTTTCTTGTTTTTGGTCCCCTCAATTTATTTATTTTATTTATCACCCTCTCATTTTTATTTTCTCTCTTCAAAGTATATTTCACATAAGATTTGAGAGTTATTTATTTAATATAATCATGGTAAATAATAATCATAAAACATTTTATTTTGTTAATAATTTATTAGTAAAATATTATACAATTATTTTTTTTTTTTGTATGAAGAGATTTTAAAAAAATTACTTTATTTTATCTTAATATTCAGCTAGTTTTATTTTCATGTAAAAATCTAAAATTTTGAGGAAATTGGTGGAGAACCATTCTTATCTTCTCTCTATTATTATTTTATTTTATTTATAAAATTAAATTGTGTTGTAAACGTTTTTCTTTATGATAAATATTACTTTAGTGTGAAAATTTAAAAAGAAAGAAAAAGCGTTTTAAACATATTACAATATATAAATACATAATATTAATGTTGATTATTTAGTTATTAGTTATATATTTTCAAAGATGCAAACTAATTTACAAATTTTATAAAAATAAAGATTGACCTTAAAATTTTCTTTTCTATCTTGAAACATAAATGCAGAGAGGAAAGTAAATAACAATTTGATCTTTCAATAAAATCTTTTAATTGATTTTTAAATCATAAAAATTTATACATAAATAAAATTAATTTATAAAAAAAACACAAAACAAAAAAAAATTACAAAAACGATAGAGCATAATCTTATGAATAAACAAATAAACAAAATTTTGACTAACAGCATCACTGATTTGGTTCTTTCAAAAATAAACAAATAAATAAATAAATAAATAAAATTATAAAAAACAACCTAAAAATAATAAGAGGAAAACATAGACACAAATTTTGACTAATAAACCAAGTAATGAATCACTTGTGAAACAATTTCATATTTTCATACAATTAAAAATTATATTTTAAATTTTTTTATTGAATAAATATGAATAAATCATACATCAAAGACAGGAAAAAGCACACGGAAAAAACTGAATCCTATAATATCTATGTCATTCACCTACATGACTATATATATTTGAGATTTAAACTCATCTTCCATAAACAGTTCTGGGGTCATACTTGCACTTCACAGACCCTAATTAAAATTTAGTATAATCATCAAAATAGTCTCTGTACTTTTCTCTCTCTTCTCTTTTGATCCCTCTACTCAGAAATGCTCCTGACTAGTCCCTTTATTTTTGAAAATATCCCCGTTTAGTTAAAAATGCTACCAACTAGTCCCTCTACTTTTAAAAATGTGACCACTTAGTCTCTCTAGTTTGATCATTTTTAAAAATAGAAGGACTAGTTTGAAACATTTTTAACTAAGTAGATATATTTTTAAAAATAGAGATATTAATTGAAAACATTTTGAGTAAAAAGACTAAAAAAAACAAAGAAAAAAATAGAGGGATCAATTAAGGTATTATACCTTAAAATTTTAACACAATAAATGGACAGGGAATCTTTAGACCAGAGGATAAGACAAATGAGAAGATAAATTTATATTATTAAAAAAAGGCTGTTTTACATATAGGCCCCCACAGTCACAGACACTCAAAATCACACACATAACCTTTGTTCAACTTCTTTTATGTGTGACAGATGAAAAATAAATGAATGCCTTTGTGAACATCTCTGAACATTTAATATTTTTATTACATGGAATACATTTATTTATAAGGTACAACTTACTGTTAATTTATTAACATTTATAAAAGAAATTTATATCTTGATATTTTTATATCTATATATATACACACAAGAAAATTTTCAAAGGCATTTAAGTAGTTCAGTAATTTATTACAATAACACATGGTGTACACATGCAAGAGTCTTAATTTTCCAGGAATAGATATGAAATAAAAAACAATACAAGGGTATATATATAATTTCCTTTTTTTCTTTGCAAAAGCATCTATATAAAAATCCATAAAACCAGGACTGATAGAACATAAGAAACAAGAATTCAACAAGTGATAAATCGGAAGAGCAAGTGCACACAAGTAAAAATAAATAAATTGTTGATAGATACTCTCAACGATTCTAAATACATGTCGTTTAAAGATGTTGCACAAGAATTAAGAATTGCATTAAATTATCTAAATTTTAACATAAAAATAACAAAATTACTAAACTATCATTTTCTTAAAATCATATATTTTTTTGAGATTATAAATATTACTCTCTTTATTTAAACTCCCTCTGTTCTTTTTTAGTTGTCACATTTAACTAATTCACACCGATTAAAAAAAATTAGTTAAAATTAATTGATTACCTATATTTTATAAAAAAAAATCCATTACTTTCCAAAATTACCCCTATTTAAAATCTCACTAGTAGAGAATATAATTTAATGCTTAGTTGATTTTAATTTATTGAAAATTGTACAAGTACATTAAATAATATGATAAATTTAAAAAAATTATTTAATGCTGCACAGTTTCTAATATGACAAGTAAAAAAAAATAGAAAAGAGCTCCAAAACATGACAACCAAAAAGGAACGGAGGGAATATAACTTAAAAAATTGGAAATGGGTAAAATTAGAAAAAATAAATAAATATTGCCTTGATATTGTAAAACGACAATTATTTTAGAATAATTTTTTTTTTCTTAAAATGACATGTATTTTGGAAGGAAGGGAATAATTTTTTTTATTAAAAAAAAGTGAAGAATAGAACAAGAACACAATGAAGTAGGAATTCAACATGTGAAAAAGCATTTAGTAGTCAAAGAAAGAACAAATGATAAAGCAACCATCCAACATATTATTTAAAAGAAAAGGAACTGTTGGTGTACCTGCAGAGTTCTGGGAAGCCATGTGGAGTGTGCATGTGGTAGATTGACCAGCAATCTTTGAAGTTCATACCTGGTGAAGAACATACCAAGTGTAGGCATTACTCTTCAAAAACATAAACAAAAACTGGAAAAAAAAATAAAGGTTTAAAAATGAAAGCATTTACAAAAAATTAATGACTTTGATCCTGACCTGCATACATGTAACATGCTGATAAAACTCAATGTTCATTTTCATCTTTATTTTATGAACAAAGCAGAGGGCAAATAATGGCTTTAAAAATTATATATCATTCACAGAAGCAATTTCAGTAGAGACATCATTGATGGAGATTTTGGAATTGCATATTAACTGCCAACTGCTCACTGTTGGCAGCAACCATGTGAGACTGTCAACTTGTTGAATGGATGATGGTTGATGATTCCTGTAGAGATCTCTGTCTTTGTTTTTGCACAAACAAATGATGAAATAAAATAATGGTTGATGTGTTTATACTTCAAGGACCTTCACAATCAATTTAGCTCAAGTGTCTGCAAAACAATTTATGGTTGTCACAGTGAGTATTAAATGAATAAGGCCAAGTTATTTGAACAAGTTTGCTTTTAAAAATAAACAGATTTAATAAACTAATCGTTGCACAATTAAATTTTAAAGTGAATCCGAAGGAAAAAAAAATGCCTGCATATGACAAAACCACGCAGTTAAATAAGAACCGCGTGGCAATAAAGATACATCTGCATTGTCATGTGTCACGCATTGAAAGGGTTTGGTGCAAAAGGATTCACTAAATCTACTGGTTTTACCTTCAATAATACATCTGAGAACTGAATATGAACTTAAGCAGAGAATCAATGGTCTTAATTGGCTCTATGTGAATCCTTATTACAAATTTCCAATTTCATGGATCGTCAAAATAGAAATTATTTTATTCTAACTGTAGCTGCATTACTGCAAATCATGCAACAGCTTCTCTTCACAAGAGTGCATGTAACATCCATATCACACGAGGAATTTGCAGAACAAGCAGATTTCATCAGTTTATCACATGCTCATCAGGACCCATTTATTCATTTCTAATAAACATCAAATAATCAATTTGCCAAAATAATCAATATGGCTCTTTCGATTGAGCCAGATTTCAAAAGCCTCTACCACCACATAATGTTGAGTTGAGCTGATGTCAGGTGCAATAAAATTGATAATTGAACACAATCACTCGACATAAAATGTAAAGAACCTCATGATTGATAGAGACTAATCTTCAGATAACTATCTGCTATCACCATCGGTCCCAGAGAGAATTTTCATGGCCTTGGTATTTACCATCTTACCAGTAACTACAAAACAAATTGAGAAAAATGCAATAAGGCATATGATCCCAAAGTGAAAACTTGAACTACTACATATAAAGCCAAATGAGAGCCACTGATGAGGATAACAGTAGAGTTTGCTTAAATGACTTTATAATCATTTGAAAAATAACCACCCAAAAGAACAGATTATTAGATTGCTGAGTTCAGACCAATACGGTGAAGACTTCCATGTGATTTAGTGTTCAAGCTGATACAGACAGTTGATTTACAACTATGAATAATACACTCTACCAACTTCATTAAAGAGTTACGGATTTTTACAAATAATCTCCTGAAAATGTTCTAATTGCAAATAAACACCAGACTTTGAATAATAACTCAAACATTAGTTTACAAATTTCACTATCATTACCTTTCAGTGAAAATTACATGAAGAGTCCACCTAACAAATTTTGAGCCACTAGAGGTCATTGGTCCATTACAAATGACCACTTTCCCTTTTTTCTTTTTTTGCCAGAAGCATAGGTTATGTCAAATCTTATATAATGACTCCAGCATACTTCAAATGATTAATGTGTTCATCATTGTATTAGTATTGCTTAGTGATAGGGTCATATCTGCTAGTTTAATTGTCCAATACGATGCCACTTTCTTCTGAAGCATTTAAATACTAGCAACGTTCACAACAAAGGTATTCAACAAGGAAGTCATGGATTCAAATACAAGGTTCAAGTTTGCTACATAATTTAGAATTTTATTAATAGGATATCAAATGAACACGCCAATCAAGTTGCTTGAATTTGGCTTAAAAAGAACTGGTATTTCATAAAATAAGTCAAGCTCAGGTGAGCAGCTTCTTCATGTTAAGCTCAAATATATTGACTTTATTTTCAATTTTAATATATATACTTATACACAAAAGCCAGTAGGCACGCAGTCAGAAAGGCATTCAATAAGCAGGTCATGGATTCAAATATGAAGTTCAAGTTTGTTCCAGGAGTTAGAATTAATAGGATGCAAATAAACAAGCCAATCGAGCTGCTTGAATTTGGCTTAAAACACCCAATATTTCATAAAATAAGTCAAGCTCAAGTAAGCATTGCTTCTTCATGTTAGGCTAAAATATATTGACTTTACTTCTAATATTTAATATATATGTAGAAGTCAATAGGCATAGAGTAGATAGACATAAGCAGTGGTTTCAGTTCTGTGATCATTGTTATTTCTAGAAGTTCAATTTCAACTACAAAGTAAGGCAGATTATCGGCCAAGGGTATTTCAAAATATATACATATATATAGAGAGAGAGTCCAAAGGTCCATATCCAATACTACTAATTAGAAGTTGTCTAACGGTTGCGGTTTTGTGTTTTCTTGAATTTTAGGACCAAGGTATTTTGCTCTTTTATGTTTTCAGCCAGCAAGAATGTGTAAAATGATCTAATGTCTTTGGTTTTTAATTTACTCTTTAAGTCAGGATTGATTGAAAAGTCTAGAAGTTTAGATAGTTCCATTTGTTATGTTAATTGCCACATCTATTTGTTATCAAACTTTTCTTGGAAAAAAGTCCTAATACCTGTAAAAGAGAGCTGGATTTTTTCAAATAAAATCAGTAATTTCGATGAACAAGGTCATTTTCTAGCTTAATGCCACTTTTGAGTTTGTGATTACCTTATTCTAAGCGTCATTGTTTAGAAAGTCAGGATGTGATTGCAAGGTTATCATGCACCACAAGCATATTATTTAATACATGACATAACTTATCCCACAAACCCACTGTTCTTGAGCAAACTCATGTTCAGCTTGAAGGTTACCCTGCTTTAGTGCAAAATATAGCTTATGCAAAGTGCCGCTCGATTGCTAACGGATGATCAGTGTGCTTTGTTCTCAATTTTATGTTGGCGTATATGGCGCCACCGAAATGAGGTGCTGTGGAGGGGCAAATTTGTGCAGCTTACTGTTTTGACGAATTCCGCATATCATTTCTTACATCATTGGCAGGAGGAGCAATGGGCAAGGGTCGCATCGGATGTGCATATTGTCCCTCATGGGGCTGCAATAGTGTGGTCTCCTCTTCCTTCAGGTTGGCTAAAGATGAACACTGATGCTGCTGTCTCAGCTATTGGGGGACACGCGGGGTTGGCTTGGATTCTACGAAGGCCGGACTTGTCGGTGGTTGCCGCGGCAGCTATTCCTATTGCTAGGGTGTTAAATGTCGAGCTGGCGGAGGCCTTAACCATTCGGGAGGCTCTCTCTTGGTTGAAGGATAATCATTTTAGTAATGTTTATTTAGAATCAGATGCACAACAGGTCATGGTCATCACAGCGATTCACAATTCAGAACTTGTCCATTCTGAGTTGGGTTTGATTGCTTCTGATTGTATGTGTCTTTTCTTTCTTCTTTGGCAAATGTTAGTTGCGTGTTTGTCCGGTGATCAGCAAACATGGTGGCGGATGCGTTAGCAAAAGCTGCTTGTTCTTTGTCTGATCGCATGCTTTGGGAGAATAGCACTCCCCCTATGTTATCTTCTTTTTTTAATGAGTAATCCAGGTGTTGATCTCAAAAAAAAAAAAAGTGCCGCTCGATTGAAGTAAGACCTATAGAGCTTGAATTTACAATCCCAACTCAGCACTGCACTTGACAAGCTCATTGAATTTCCAGTTAAACTTTAGGCAAGGCCAGGAAACTCAACTATTTTACACCCTACTTATCAATATAAATATAAAGAATCACTTCCAGACCCATGTCTCATGTACAGCATTTACAATAAACCCCAGTAGTAAGCACCAACAGGAAAATTTGGTGTGACATTATGCATGGGCCTGCTGTAATCAAATTTGGGCTCCCACCATTGCCAGAACTCTAAGAATTTGAACATTATTTAGCTTATTCCAAGTTCCATTCACCAAATGCAAGCTCAGTTGTTCTCATGCACAGCACATTCTAGATGGTAAAATAATCACCTCACAGTGTTTTCTCATGTCTGAACAATTTGTTCCATTTTTTATTTATTTCTCATTTGTGCATAAAAGATGCAATATGATAGAGAAAACTATATTGTCTGTTCTAAATAAAATTTTTCCTTTCTTGCACAGCCAAAGTCCACTAGGTCGCTATCTTAAAATGACTAAAATGCCCTTATCAAGTTAAAATGACCAAAATGTCTTTATTTTCTTAATGACCATAATATCTTTATCATATTAAAATTATCAAAATACCCTTAACTTACTAAAATTTCCTTGCATTGTTAACTTTTCACCTTTGACTGAAATATATAGTGTGGTCATTTTTATTATCATTTTCATCGTTTAATAAAAATGCAAATGATTTTTAGTTATATCTTTTTAATTTTAAAATGTTATTTACTTATTTAGTTAGCTATTAATTTATTTTATGTTTTACACAATGTATTGCCAAAAATTGCATGTATGTACATATTTCACATATTAAATATGTTATATTCCTAAGTATCCATCTAACAAGCCAAACAACTTAATATAACGCATGGTCAATATCCTAATGCGAACAAAACAACTCAATCTAGCATAGTCATCAAAGTAATCCACATCAAGCATGTGAATCTATAGTGGAATGTCAAATTCCACGAACCACACATGACCTTAAATCAAAGATGATCCCATATTCCATCACTCCAAACATCAGCTTTGTTTCTTCCCTTATATTCAAACCTTTTCCCCTTTCCTTCTTCCCATAGATAAAAAAATTTCTCCCTCATTCAAATTATTGTCTTATAAGACTTGGACTTTTTATATCTCTAGTTAAAGCTAAACCATAGTCAAGTATGGGATGGAATTTTACCAGATGGTTGGGAGGCATCTGAAATAAAGGCAAAGATTTTTAGGGAGTTTCACGCCAGCAGAAACAATATATTTATTATTTCCCTTCATACAAAAAGATACATTTTTCAAAATGGACCACGCATTCTTACAAATAGCCATAACCCAACAAAGATGGTTCCTTTCTCCCCCCACCAAGAGGGAGATTGAGGACAATCCCCTAGTTTTTTTTCTCTTAGGTTCCTATGATACTTATTCATGATTTTAATGAAGGTTTCAGACCAAAGACGTGAGCATGATCAAATTTTGTTAGGTAGTGGCCAAAATCAAAAGGTAATGATCAAAGCAGTTTAATTTAGACCAAAATTTGTAACAACCTTTATAATCATAAGCATATGATACAGACTGTCTGAAATTATCAAAGGGTGTTTGCCGAATCTTCTAGGAAGTTTTGAAGTACTAGCTAGCTATCTAGGTGTTTGATGATTAATCAACAGTGTTAATTAGCTGCATAAAAAAAAAAGACAGGGTGGCTATGACGCATGAATTGGCCAATTTAAGTTTGCCATTCAATAAATTTATTTTTACAAGGAACAATACAAACCGAGGCAATATACTTCAAATGAACAACATTGCCAATGTATAGCAAGATCATAAAGAATGTGAAACATTTAGTAAAAATACAGTTATAGGACACTCACTTGGCAAAATTTTATACGAATGAGGAGCTGATTGGTCTAATCAGTCGAGTGAATGGCAATATGCACCAATGAAAATATGCCAATCTTAGTTCATGTTGATTGCAAGGAATTGACAACTTCTGCAGGTGTAACAAAACCATGTTTCCACATCTTCCCAATTACTGTCTCAGCTTCCCACCTCCTTCCAATTTCTGAATATGCCTTATACATAATCAAGTATGTCTTTTTTGTGGGATCGAACCTAAAAAGCTCCATCTCATCCAAAACACCATGCATCTCCTCCCACCGCTTCTCCTTCCCATACATGACCATCTTACAATGGAATAACGACCGACACAACCTCCACCCAGCATACTCCGCTCGCCTGACAAACCCAGCCAACCGGTCAACTGCATTGCACTGGAAGTAGCCCGATATAATTGAATTCATCACCCCAATCGTTGTAACAATAGTGTTCCTCTGAAAAGCCTCAAAAATGAATCTTTCCATAGCCTCCATCAGCCCCTCCTGCGCATAGACCCGGATCAAAAGCACATTGAGCCATGGCCGATAATCCTCCTCTGGTATAAACTTACTCAGAGCCTCGATCTTTTTTACTCGCTCAGGATCATTGCTTTTGCAATAAGCACAAATCATCGCCCGAATCAACTGCACATCCTTATCATTCACATGCTCCCTCACCAACTCATAAACCTGCTCCATCTTCTCAAGGTTTCCTGAATGCGCATATCCCCGAAGCATCAACAAGTGTGTGTGATTGTCCGGCTTCACGGGTCCCTCCTCCATCAACCTATAAGTGCTCTCCATCTTGTCCCACATCCATGCAGTAATATACCCAGCAATGACTGTATTGTAAGTGCTGATATTGGGACTGAGCTCAGACTCTTCAATGGTCCTAAGGACAGCCTCCATGGGAGTCACCATCATAGATCGGCCGAACACCGAAAGGAGAATGTTGTAGGTGACAACGGAGGGCTTACAATCAGGATCAAGCTTGAGATCATCAAAGACGGAGATGGCCTTCTTGGTGAGGCCATTGTACATGTAGGCGGCCATGAGCGCGTTATAAACGGAAGTGGAGATCACGCGACGTTTGCGGGCGTCAGTGAGGAGTTCGGAGGCGAGCTCGGGGTTGTGGTTGCGACCAGCGATGGTGATCGCCTTGGCGTATTCCTCTGGGTGGATCGGGGGAGAGAGGGAGTCGGAATGGTGGCGACGCCAGTCGAAGGCAGCGAGGGCGAGGGAAGGGCGGGAGCGGAGGAGGGAGAGAAGGTGGAGAAATGCGAAGGAGGGGAGGAGAGGGGAGGAGGAGAGGATCTGAGAGGGGTCGGCAGGGTCTGGGAGGGAGAGGAGGCGAGATGTGAGGTCGGAGAGCTGGGATCGGATGGCGTCGGCGTCAGCCTCGGAGGAGGATGGCTTCTCGGTGAGGAGGACGATGCGGCCATGGAGATCGGAGAGGCCATCATCGGAGCAGAAGAAGCGACGAACGGTGGAGGACGAGGACGGGGTGAGGGTTTTGGGGATGGGATGGGGATGGAGGGAGAGAAAAGGGAGGAGAAGCTTCGTGGTGGAGCATCGCCGGAGGAGAAGGAGATGCCTCGCCGGAGCCATGGCGGACTGGCTCTGACGGCGGCGGCGGCGGCGGTGGCGGCGGCGGCGAGCTTTGATGAGGAGAGAAAAGGGTTTTATTGGATTGGTTTCTCTTGCATTGAACTGAAAAATTTGTGTTTAATTGCAGTTACACCCCTACTTTTTTTTTTTTGTTTTTGGTTGTTTAAATCAAAGAAAAACACTTTTAGAAATGGTTTTTTTTTAAAAAAAATTACTGTCTTTCCCTCGTGATATTCAAAAATCCCTAAAATTCCCCTCCAACTTTTGCACAACCCGGGCAACCCTCATGTTATAGTTTAAATTCCCTTTTACCCCTATTGGTCACTTGAAGTGAGTTCATGTTATGAAATATCATTTTTGCCCTTTTAAATGGTGGGAAAAATATCGCCCAATCACATCATGTCCGACCTCTATGCATACAATTGTGCATTTTTTTTTTTGTCTTCCTGCTTGTTTTTTGTCAAACAAAGTTTAGAAGGCTCATTATATCTACTTCTTCTTTTTCTTCTTGTTCTTCTTATTCTATTTCTTCTCGTTGTAAAGTTTTTCTCTTTTATGTTTATATAGTCGTAGAAATTAATTATTGTTTAATTATCCCATTTACCTTTTAAATATATTGTGTTATCATTTACATGTTGCTTTCTCCACTTAAATTATTTTGTTTCTATTTAAATTATTTACTTACCGTTTAAATATTTTTGTTACCATTTAAAACATGTTTAGTTACCGTTTAAACATTTTATGTTTCCGTTTAAAACATTGACCTTTTTCGTTTAAACTGAAGTGTTGGCAGGAATTCGGATTCTGAGAGCGCTCCTGTTCCACCTCATAGTGACCCTGACGGTGTGGTATGCCTTCCTTCCTCGTTAGATCAATCTGAAGTGTTGTCGTTGGATATCGGACAACATTTTCAAGGCATTTTCAACCGTAGATATTGCAATGAAACTGACTAGGCATTGTAAATAAACAATTATTTTAAAAAAATAACTTATTTGAGTGTCAACTTTTGATATTTAAACAAAGATATTGTTGTTTAAACATTTTACTTAAACATTTTGAGAATCAAGAACAGTATTGTAAATAAATAAAAAGTTATCTAGAAACTGTAATAATTTACACTGTGACAATGATATTTAAACAATAACAGAGATATTTAAACAAAGATAATGATTTTTTAAATATGGAGACATTTTTATTTAAACGTTAACTTCAAAAAATAAACATAAAACTAAGAATTTAAATAGAGACAAAGATATTTAAACAAAAACTATGATATGTAAATGATATACAATGTTATTTACACTGTAACTCTATTGTACAATATTATATATCAATCTTTTTTCTCCCCCGTCGACGAATCCCCCTTTTTAGTGATGCCGGCTGCGCTCCCTTCCTTAAGTATACGGGTAACATACTTTAAGCGCAAGTATGGGACATCCGCTTGCGGTAACCGTAGCTTTTTATCGTCGAGCAGCTGTTCAATAAACTGTTTGACGTAGACGGCGCAGTAGACACTTCCTTGTTTCTGCCTTACGATGTCAGTGTCGTGAACAAGGGGGTAGGCTAGAGTCACCGATTCGTCGAGGTCCATATCGACACAATAGTCGAATAGTCTCCGCTGTCGAGATTTAAAATTTGATGTTAGAATCCCGACTAAAAGAGCAATATTTATAAAACTCTAGTTATCAAATCACTTACCATCTCTCTGGCGTCTCTGTAGCATCGCCCATTAACTAGGTTGACCACCATAATCACAAGCCTGCGACAATAACCATATATTAAACAGTATTCAGACAAATTTAAGCGGAAAGTAACTTTTTTTAAACGGTAAACTAAATTCTTAAACGGAGACATAAAGATTTAAACAGAAAACTCACATTTTAAACAGAAACAATAATTGTTAAACAAATAAATCAAATGTTTAAATACAATACCATTACTTAAACGAAAACCTCATTTTAAAACTGCAACCGTATCAACGTAAAAGGAAAACTTACATTGTAAACATTACACAGCATAACAATCGAAAAATCTCTTTCGAACATGTACACAGACGAAAATGAAAACCAAAACAAAACCCTAGGCGATAAATCTCTCTGCAGACTTCAATATCATTCAATAAAAACAGAACCACAAAACAACCCAGAAAAATCTCTTTTTTTTAACAAAATTGTTTTAAAAAAATCATAAACACAACTTCTTCAACGGCGTCCACCTCGGTTCAATACCTTAGACTGCGAGCTGATGAAATGCTGAATACTTGAGTTGGAATTCTTCTATGAACAATGGCGGAACGCGAAGTTCTTCTTCGAGACAAGGATGCCCAAGCAAAGATAATTTTGGAAATGGAAAAGCTGAGGAGGCGAAGAGAGAAAAAAAGTATAACCCAGGCCAAGAATGGTTGTCTCTAGGGATTACCCAAAACAATAATCCCCCACTCCCTCTCAAACCGGACACATGATTGCACTGCCACAACTTCCTATGTGAGGAGTAATTTCATCCATAAAATTAAAAACTAACTCTGTTATAGCCAATTACAATTTTTGGGGGTTTGAAAATCATTAACTTTAAAAAAAAGGTGTTTTTAGGGATTGCCAAATTAAGAGGGTGTTTTTGACAATATTGTGAAGTTAGGGGGTTTTTTGTTTTGGCAATTTCCACTTTTTTTAATTGTAAAATTCGGTGAATTTTTAAAATTTTAGTTTACATGAAAATTTAGTAATCATACTCACAAACCAATAACTGGATTTATGCTATTATTTTTTAAGCAAATTGAAAATAATAATAATAATAATAATTTAAAAAGTGAAATTAGCGAGAGGTCCTTCAGCAATTAACTTACTAAAAAGTCCTTTTGATTTATCAAATTTTTTTTAATTTTTTCCCTGAAGAATTAAGCATCAGTTTGGATGGAGGTAATCATCTCCTTCTAGAGGGAATGTTTACTAATCCCAATACACAATCATGTTTAGATGTGCATTGGATGCTATGATTACCCTCCATGGAGTGATAGGGGGTGACTATCATTCCCCCCAAAATTGGGGGAATGAGGGGGAGGGAGGGGTAATGGACATGAAATGTCCATTTTACCCTCTCCTAATATATATATATATATATATAATATTAATTTTAAAAAAATTAGATAATAATTCTATATTAAATAAATAAATATTTGGGGGAAATGGCCATTTTTTCAAGGGAAATTTCAATTTTACCCTAATCCAATTTATTTTTATTGAAAAAATATTAATTTAATTAATAATTAGAATAATTAATTCCAATAATTATTAAATGAAGATATGTTATTTAAATATTAATTTAAATATAAAAAATTAATAAATGATATTTAAAATATTTATAATTAAAGAAAATAATTAATTAACCGTTAATTATAATAATTAACATGAATAATACATTGTTATAAATAAAAACTATTTATTCTTAAACAAAAGCTCACTATATTATTTAGTATTATTTGTTTATATTAAGGGCATAAACGTAATTACTCACTATCTTCTTTTTTTACTTTTCTCATTTTCAATAAATTACTTATCTACTTTTCTCATTCCCAATGAATTACTCTCTCAAACAAACAAAGTTTTCATTTCCATCCCCCTCCCTAAAGTTTTTAACTTTTTATTAGTGTTGTTCAAAAAAACCGGTTAAACCGTAAACCGGACCGGGCCGGTTTCATCATTAACCGGTCCGGTCCGGTTTTGGAACCGGTTCCAGACCGGTCTAGTCCAGTTCCAATTTTCGGAACCACGGTCCAAACCGGACCGGACCAGTTTGCCTTGTTTAGTTATTTTTACCTTAAACTCTCTCTATATATATATATATATATATATGTAAATTTTCTATTGTTGATGAAGCTGATTGTTTGTTTTTAACTCTATATATTCGATGGCCACTCTATTAATTTAATTTTAATTCATAAAAACCGAAACCGGGACCGAACCGGACTGGACCAAACTGGTCCAAAACAGTCCAAATCAGAACCGGACCGGACCAGACCGGTCCAAAACGGTTTGGACCGGTCCGGGTTTCTCTGTTATTTGGTCTGGTCCGGTCCCAATAATAAAAAAATCGTTTAACCGGTCTGGTCCGGTTTTGGACCGTGCACATCCTTACTTTTTATTCCCCATTCCGTCATCGAAACGAAGGGTAGGCTAGGAGATCTTCTATCTCTAGAAGTTGAAATATCCCAAAAGAATGAAGAATATATCAAAATACAAGCTCAACTCCAAGAGATTACAAAAGAAGCTGAAGAAATGAAAAAAATTCAATGTTTTCAGAACCAGACCGGGAAGTGAACCGGTTAAACAATTGGGTCATGGGTCAATTGGTTGGACCGGATGTCCCAATTTGGTTGAACCGGATGATGTAATAATTATATTAATATTATATATAACATTAATAATATTATATATATTATATAATATTTATATATATATATATATAATATTAATAAACCCTTTTCCCTCTCTCTCTCAATACCAGCATCTCTCTCTCTCAATCCAAACCTTCTAAACACCTGCATTTCTCTCTCTCTCTCTCTCTCTCTCTCTCTCTCTCTCTCTATCTAAACCCAAACGAATCTAAACACCAGCATCTCTCTCTCTCTCTCTCTCTAAACCCATACGAATCTAAACACCAGCATCTCTTTCTCTCTCTCTCTCTCTCACACACACACACACACACACACACACACACACACTCTCTCTCTCTCTCTCTCTCTCTCTCTCTTCGATGGTGGAAGCCTGGAAGGCATGCAAATGTGCAATGTTACATTGAAAACCGGGGTCAACCCGATTTTGGTCAAACCCGCCGAACCGGTGGGTTTAACCGGGTTTCGACTCCCGATCGACCCAGACCTTTACAGAACCGGACCGGACTGCCGGCCGGTTCCCGGTTTTGCCGGTCCGACCGGCCGGTCCGGTCCGGTTCTGAAAACATTGAAAAAATTCTATTAGAAGAAAGAAAACAAAGAATGGAGAAATTTGAAGTATTTCCAAAACCAATAGAAGAAGTAAAACAACTCATCTTCAAGAAAGTGATAGCATCATAATATGACCAATTCATCTCTGAGCAAGAAGTACTAAGATAACTTGCAAAAGAAGAAATTCTTCTAGCAGGATTTGCAATAACCGGAAATGTTCTCAGAGAGCTAGCACATAAAGATACTGGATGTCAATGTGAAGAAGGATTCATTGCTGTGAAATGTTCCTTAGATATGTCCCAATGGCTTGATCAAGAAATCAATAGCGTCCAGATAAAAGCCATCAACCTCTTTAAACATGGTTACCTATCCAAAATAATGATGATAAGACCAGAGCAAGCAAATTTCTTAAATGATTACTGGCAACTGATACATCTACTCCATAAGTTCTTTAAAGCTCTTGAACCGCAAATTGATGAGTATATAAATCTAGAATTAAATTCAATCCCTCCCTGCTATGATGAAGGTTATCCCGATGAAGCAAGGCATCATATCAAGATCACTCTTGTTCGCCATCATAAGCCTGAACAAGAAAGGGTAACTCCTATAAGACTTGAAGATATGATCATTTTAGTAGATATTAAAAGACAAATGAAGCTATGGCGAGCATGTACAATCTCCACTGATTGGAAAAGAACTTGCCCCACAATTACTGACAACCAGAGGTGTCAAATGGTGCTGGAAACAAAAATTATGAAGGTATATGTTGATCAGTACATGTTCCCCATGTACTGTCCTTTTCCAAATCTAATTTCACAAATGCCAGCTACTGAACTACATATGAAACAAGTCTGCTCATGGGTAAGAGAGTATCGCTTTGGAGATTATTCAAGATTAAGTATCCCAACAGATATTTTAATGCTACCAAGTCCAGAAGGATCTCTAGAAGGCTTGGATGATATTGCTGAACAAAATCTAGCCAACATGATGGAAGGCTAGAAAATCCCTACTGTTCCAGATTCCTCACTGTCCCAGACTTCAACACTTTTGAGGACTGAAGCAGAATTGTTTATTTTTAATATGTAAAGGAGTCGGTGTTTGTTTTTTAATATGTAAAATAGGTTTGCAACTGTAGCACAGTAGTTTTACTGTTGAAGTTTGGTAAGTGTCATATTTGTAATAGGAAAGTTGGGTAAGTGTCATGTTAGTAATAGGAAAGTTAGGTATGTGTCATGTTTGTAATCGTAAGGTTTGGTAAGTGTCTTATCAGGAATAGTGTGGCTTAAGAGTTAAGTTTTGGAGCCTATATAAGGCTCCTTGGTGTTTGTAAGAAAGAAGGAGGAATGAGTAATTTGAAATAAACAAACCCTTTGTTCTATCCATAACACCTCTCCATGAGCAATTAAGATAATCTTTGAATCCATCCCTCTCTCATGTATCTCTCTCCCTTTACTCACTCTTCTTAAAGAGAGCTTCCGCCCTAACCTTTACTTTACTTGGATGTGTCTCACCCAAGTAAGTTGAAAGACATCCCCAACGACCTCTCCATTGTCCCCGAGGCTGGCTTGACGACGGTGTCAAGGAGGAAGTTCTAGTTTCTTTTATACTGTTTTTTACATAGTCTAGATTAGATAAGATAGTTTCTAATCTTAATAATTGTATTTCTAAATTATTTAATTTCTTGATAATTAAATCCATTTTTGCATCCATCTTTATTTTTATGATTCTGTTAATATTATTTCTTCTATTATTTCTTCGATGATTTGTATTGCTATCTTTAATACCGTTAATACTCTAGTTATTATTTTTATCTCTTTTTTATAAATATTTTTCATTTTAAGATCTTAATATCCTTAACGAGGTCCCCAACATGTAGATAGTGAGTTTTATCTTGGTAGTATGACTTTTATTTGATCCATGAACCTTTATCTAAAAATCTAAAAAGAAAATGAGTTTTGTACAGATCTTTTGAAAAAATATTTTTGAGCTTAAAAATGAATCTTTTATGTGAAAAGAGTTAATCTAACTAATATGAGGAGTAAGACAAACTGGAGAACACCAAAAAGTACCCCTCAGAAGGACCAGAGGTCCATTTAGGGGAAAAAGAGTGTGGAGGTAAGTCTGAACTCTGAAAGTTGGAAAGGATGAACTCTCACATATTAAAAGATAATCATTTGAATTGCAAAAAATTACTCTTCTAAGTAATTATGCAAAGTGGAACACTCAGGCTTTGGAAACTGGAGACTCTACAAGGGTGTCCTAGTACCGTAGACAGGGAAAGGTTAGTACACTCTAAGACGATAAGGTTGAACGAGCCAACAGAGAATGTCCATGGTGAAAGGAAGATAATTTTTCAAAAACCCATAAAAATAAAAAAACCAACAAAAACCAAAAATAAGTTTTTACTTTCAATAATTATGGATCAAATAGAGTTATTTGCCAAGTTTAACTTCTATCATATTGCATGTTGTGGATCTTGTTGTTGCATAAGAATTTCTTTAAATACTTTTATTTACTACAAAGTAGTAGTAACTTTTATTTACTGCAAAGTAGAAGTAGATTATAGTTTCTGCAAATCTTATTTCAATTTCAATATAAATATCATTACAAAAAATATATAAATAAAATAAACCAAATTTTATTGCATCAAAAATTATAACAACAACAAAAATATCAAATCAACGATATCAACAAAAATACCAAAAAGAAAAATCATCAAATTAAACTAAACTAATGAAAAATCAATTAAAAATAAAATCAAAACAAATATTAAAACATCAATGAATCAAATTATTAAAGAAACAATAGAGAAAATAATTACAATACAAGTAATATGTATTACAATAATAATGTTTATCCTAATAAACATCATAATAATATTAAGAAATTTTAATATCTTAAAATGAAAAATATTCATAAAAAAGAGATAAAAATAATAACTAAAGTATTTACTGTATTAAAGATAGCAATACAAATCATCGAAGAAATAATAAAAGAAATAATATTAACAGAATCATAAAAATAAAGATGGATGCAAAGATGGATTTAATTATTAAGAAATTAAATAATTTAGAAACACAATTATTAAAATTAGAAATTATCTTATCTAATCTAGATTATGTAAAAAACAGTATAAAAGAAAAAGAAAATCGAAAAAACGAAATAGATGACTTATGTAATCAAGTAAAAAATATTAAATTAGGAACAAATCAAAAGATTAGAAAACCAATAACGCCATTTAAAATTTGGACTAAAGAAGAATTATTAAAACCACCAAAATATAGGTTAAAATTTCCAAGAAATGAAACATTTACTTGAAACAACAGAATACTATAAAATAAGATATTATCCTTTAGAAGAACTAAATCAATATAACTTAAAAGATAAAATAAAATATCAAAAATATATATGGCTTAATAAAGTAGAAGAATATCTATCAGAAAATTAAGAATTACAAATGGATCAAAAGAAGAAAAAGAACAATTAAAAAATTGGAAAATTAAATTATCACAAGAATTTGACAATATAGAAATTCAATATGTCTAGAGAAAATCAAGAAAATTCAGAAAACAAAACTATAGTAAAAAATATAGATAACATTAGAAGATTCTCTATCTTAAATCATTTAAAATATACAAATCATATTAATAAACATCATAAAAGACAAGAAGTAACTTACACAATTGGAGAACAACAAAATAAAACAAGAGATATGAATATCGAACTAATCCCATGAGAAGAATTATATAAATTTGGAATATTTGAAACAAAAACAAAAATATATGAACATTATGATGAAATAGAAATATGTTGTACAAGTGATGATAAACGAATTATATTAGATTTAATAACAGAAGAATCATATAATAAACTTGTATCACCAGGCTATACATTGATCTATTTAGGCCTACTAATGTTAGGAGTAATAAGATTACACAGAAAAGGATTAGACCCAAGAATTTTAGTAAGCTTAGTAGATATAAGACGTATTAAAAATATGACAAAAGCAACTATAGAATCCATGGAATTAAATATGAATTGTGATCATCTAGAAATAATTTATATGACCAAGACTTTTTAGTTCCATTTGAAACATTTTATAAATATATAAAATTAGTAATAAATTCAAAAGTTTACACCATGATCTCAAATGCAGCAAATCTAATAATAACAAAAACATTCACAGGACAATTGACAAACATCTGTAAAATTAAATATATCTTAACACTTAAAAAAAATTATTTTTAGAAAACCAAGGACTAAAAGTAATAGAAGGAAAATTTTTATCCATCAGAAGTATTAGTAGAAAGTGAATGGAACATTCAACCTATAGATATCCCAATAACATCAAATAGACCAAGTAATGCAGAATTTTATGAAAATATTGATGGAAGTACAAGTATAAGAATGATAGATTATAAAAATAAAGGCATAAAAATAGAAGAACTTCGAGAATAAAATGGATTTAATATATACAACAGATCCAGAACTAATTAAAAAACAATTAAAACCATTAGGATTAGGAAATATAAATATAACTGTAACAGATCAAATAAAAAAAAGAAGAGCAATTTGGCTAATATGTGTTAAAGATTATATAACAATGAAACAATTTTATCAAATAAGATCAGAAATACTAATAGAAACCAAAACAATAAAAATATGATAATAAAGGAAATTGGATATGGAATATGAAATATATACCAAGAAAAGAATTATATCCACTAGAACATCAACAAAGAACAATCAGATTAAATAAATGGAAAAAGTCCCTAGAAGAACAATTTAAATCTATTGAAAGTTGTTATACATGAAAGATTTAATAGATTCAACAGATATAGCCTTAATAGATACTTTAATAAGTAACTCAATCAAATATACAATAAAAGATAACATAAGTTTAAAAGAAGAAATAAAAGCAAGACAATGTATGTGGTTAAAAGGAGTTAAAATATATATAACTTTAAGAGATCAAATTCATTATCAAGCATAATCATTAATAGAAGTAAGAATTAAATCAAAAGAAAGAGATGAAAATGGTAAATCTATTTAAAAACCAACAAAAATAAAATATAAAGATTTTCATCAAGATGAATATTTAAAAGATCAACATAGATTATGGAATTACAGATCAAGATTGAAAAATGAATATGATTCCATAAATATTTGTTATGATTAAAAATGAGTAAACAAACTTATAATCTAGATATAAATCCTAAATATCTATTAGAACAATATAACCAAATTGAAAATTTTAAAAAAAGCAAACATAAATTTGAACCATTTAAAATAAATTATAAAACAAGATGTGATAAATGCTATAAATTACTTATAACAAAGCATAGAGTAACATGCTTAAAATGTGAATTATCATTATGTAGAAAATGTGTATTAGACTTATGCAATTTTACTTTTGAAGAACAAAAAATAGAAAAGCCAAACAATAAATTCAGACAAGATAAAGAAATAATTGAACAATTATTAAAAAGAAAAATTACAAAATAAAAAAGAACAAAGTAAAGGAAAAGATATAATTATTCAAGAATAAAATATAATACAAGAAGAAGGACACGTTTTAGATAAATTATTAGAAATATATGATGACTAAGAAAAGAAAAATAGATAAGGAAAATACTATAGAATTAGAAACAATGATTGAAGAATTAAAAGAATTTAAAGACAAAATAATATTGAAATATCATATAACCCATTCTAGAAGTAAAATTGTAGATTCATTACAAAATACTATAGATTTAATTACAAAAAGAAAAAGAAGACTTTATGGAGAAAATAATGAAATAAGAGAGAAAAAATTAACAATGTCACAAAAGATTACAAAAATGGAAAAATAAATAAAAGAAATACAAGATAATATAAAACAATGGAAAATGAATAACTATCTAAAACAACAAGAAATGATAGACTTCCCATTCTTACAACAAAAATTTAATCTCTATTCATCTCCCTCTTAGAATCCAGGAATAGAAGTTTCACAACAAACTGAATCTCCATTGTTCTTATCTCTTTGGGAAACATGTAACTTAAATATGTAATTTGAACATTACCCCATAGTTTGTCCATTCGCATTAGAGAAAACTGTGACTGCAAAACCAGCAGGTTCATATGCGTTTTCTTTAATTGTAGGAACTATGTAACTAAATTTCCTAAAAGAAAATAAACAGACAAATGTTTGTTCATCTGAATAATAAGAGCTGTGGCTACAAAACCAGTAGGTCTATATGTGTCTCTTGTTATGGTGAAAACCTGGTTATCTTTAAACCTCAATGACATGCAAAACATGTAAATTTATTTAGACTAACAAGATTATTTTTTTGCAGAAATGGCAGGCAAAAATGTCTATAATCAATCATCCTCCTTTGAATCTCTGTTAAATCTCCCAATATTCCCATCAAACTCCACTTTAAAATTCAGAACACAAGCCAACCTAAACCTGTCACAACAAGTTATTCTTGACAATCTTTGGGCCAATAAACATGACCCAAAAATCCTCATCTCTCTATTCCACTCCTTAGCAAAATACTTTCACCAGACAAATGAAAAAATAAAATAAAAAATCCACCTCATTTACCATTACCAGAAACACCCAGTATAAAATTCTCTTTGAAACCTCAAACACTTGACTACATGGTAGAACAAGAAAAGAAAATTAAAACATTGGAAGTTGAAATATCCCAAAAGAATGAAGAAAATATCAAAATCCAAGCTTAACTCCAAGAGATTACAAAAGAAGCTGAAGAAATGAAGAAAATTCTATTAGAAGAAAGAAAACAAAGAATGGAGAAATTTGAAATATTTCTATAACCAATAGAAGAAGTAAAACAACTCATCTTCAAGAAAGTGATAACATCACAATATGACCAATTCATCTCTGAGCAAGAAGTACTAAGACAACTTACAAAAGAAGAAATTCTTCCAGCAGGATTTGCAATAGCCAGAAAATGTACTCAGAGAGCTAGCACATAAAGATACTGGATGTCAATGTGAAGAAGGGTTCACTGCCGTGACGTGTTCCTTAGATATGTCTCAATGGCATGATCAAGAAATAAATGGCGTCCAGATAAAAGCCATCAACCTCTTTAAATATGGTTACCTGTCCAGAATAATGCTACCAAGTCTAGAAGGATCTCCAGAAGGCTTGAATGATATTGCTAAACAAAATCTAGCCAACATGATGGAAGGCTAGAAAATCCCTACTGTTCCAGATTCCTCACTGTCCCAGACTTTAACACTTTTGAGGACTGAAGCAGTATTGTTTATTTTTAATATGTAAAGGAGTCGATGTTTGTTTTTTTATTATGTAAAATAGGTTTGCAACTGTAGCAACAGTAGTTTTACTGTTGAAGTTGGGTAAGTGTCATGTTAGTAATAGAAAAGTTTGGTATGTGTCATGTTTGTAATAGTAAGGTTTGGTTAGTGTCTTGTCATAAATAGTGTGGCTTAAGGGTTAAGTCCTGGAGCCTATATAAGGCCCCTTGGTGTTTGTAAGAAGGTATGAGGAATGAGGAATTCGAAATAAACAAACCCTTTGTTCCATCCATAACACCTCTCCATGAGTAATTTCCCATAAGCAAATCCCTTGCTCCATTCCTCCTCTCATCTTCATGTGAATCCATCCTTCTCTCATGCATCTCTCTCCCTCTACTCACTCTTCTTAAAGAGAGCTTCCGCACTAACCTTTACTTCACTTGGATGTGTCTCACCCAAGTAAGTTGAAAGGCATCCCCAACGACCTCTCCATCATCCCCGAGGCTGGCGTAACGACGGTGTCAAGGAGGAGGTTTTGAGGCACAATAAAAAAAGTTCTTTTTTTTTATTGCTCCCCAAAATCTTTCTACTTTGCTCAATTTTGCTCTAGATCATCAAATGGTTTTTTGTTTTGATTCTAGGTTTTCTAAAAATTTTAACCATGTATGTTGATAATCTCCTTCTTATCACAAAGGCGTCTAGGAAACTCTTGATTTTTGTAAAACTTCCCTAGATATCTGTACTACTATAGCTAGGTAGCAGTCCAATTTTAGTTATCTCATTAGTTCAGTAAAAGAGTTTCTAGAAATATCAACTCTATTTTTAAGTTAAAAATTGGAGATTATCATCTTCCTTACCAAAGCATCAATATTGATTATAGGAGACTAAAAATTATTGCTTTCTATCTCATGATTGCTAGAATTAAGAACATCATTACCTCTTAGAACTATAGATGCCTTTCTAAAGATGGGAGAATTGTGCTAATTAAGAGTACCTTAATGTCTATTACATCTTACTAGCTTTCACTCTACCCCATTATTGATACAGTGCTTGATAATATCTCTAAACTAGCTAGGAAGTTCCTCTGGTCTAGTAAACACTTAAAAAAAAAAAAAATCAATCTATTAATTGGAGCAATACTACACTTGTTAAATTTGAGAGGGGTTTAGACATCATGATCTTTAAAACTTTAATAATTGGCTTTTCTGGTAAATCTTGTTCTAAAATATTTCAATGGCGAATAGATTGATATTCTCAAGGTTAAGTATGGTTGGCTGAGACCTTGGAATATCAAGACACTTGCTAGCTGCTCATGGTTTTCAGGGTTTTATGTTGAGCTTTGGAGACAATTAGACCTAACTTGTGGCTTAATTGTATAAATTCTTTTGAGTCCTCTTTCTTTGATGATCCTTGGTAATATGAAATTCCTATTAATCTTAAACTTACCTTCTTGAATATGGATTTCATCACCAAGGATTTGCAAGTCAAAAATTTCGTTTTAAGTAGTTATTAGGACTTAGATGGTTTGAAAATTATTTTGGGTAACTCTTAATCTTATCATACTATCCCAATGTAACAATAATCCTGAGGATGTAGCTTCCCAGCATTTGGTTTGGTTACAATTTTTACTGCCATCATTAAATCCATAGTTGGTAGCAACATGAATCAATATACTTAGAATGGTTGGAATAACATTTGAAAATTGCATGCTACTCCTAGAGCAAAATTTTTCTTATGGATGGTATTTCAAGGTAGAATCCCTACTTATGAATACTTGTATGCCTTAAAATTGGGACCTAGAAACTTTTGTGTTTTTGTGGTTTGAATAAAGAGAACAATGAACATATTTTTCAATATTGCCACAAGATCCAGAATATTTGGCACAACATCAAGCACTTATTTAGTTAGATCCTATAAATCATTTGCAAGATGTTTCTAGAAGTACTCCAACAAAACGAAGAAGGAAGCTTCTATTGTTAATGTGATGTGGTTTACATGAAAAGCTAGGTGTGATACTATTTTAAAAGGAAGCCACCTAAATTATGATAGAATTGCTTACAAAGCTCTCCAACATGTGGAAGAATACTATATATATTCAATTACAATCACCAAAAAATGGGGAAGTACTTTATGAATCTCAAGAATGTTAATATCGACAACAACCTTTCACTTACAAATGCTACATGGTTTGATGAAGTACTTGAATATTGAAAGTGTTGGCTTTACTATAACGGATAACAAACTATGATAGAGTTGCAAATTGGAGGCTAAATCCACTTTGAAAGTTGAGATCCAATCTATGTTTCAAGGACTTATATGTGTTAGAGATATAAGTGCAAGTGGGTGAGAGTATGGTTAGAGGAGAAGAAGTTATCTCAAAGAGGTTGCAAAAGAAGTGTAGAGGAGATGTTTGTTCGAAACTCTTTTTAGATCAAAAGGAAGATGTCATTTCAATACATTCTTTAGTCTAATATATAGAATAAAAAACATACGAAAGGTGTCAACCTGACATAGGCACCAATCATTAAAGACAAACTAGATAAGGATAAACATGCACGTACTTAACTAGATAAACTACTCGTGGACTAGTTAACTTGTTCACGCACAGTACCAAATAGTCACCCATCAGTCCATTTACCAACCCACATACCCAGCCTGTTATCTGAGTAAACATCAACGCACTCCCCATACTTAAAACTTTTCACACCAAGTAGACCTTTGAGATATTTAATAGGTGAGCTTTAGTGAATACATCAGCATCTTGTTCGTTGGTACAACAATGAAGCAATTTGATTGCTTCTTCTCCTATCACGCCACGGATGAAGTGGTAATGAGTGTCATTGTGTTTGGTGCGACCATGCGAGGCGAGATTATTTGCAATAGTAATGCCTGATTTGTTGTCACAGAGGATCACAGTGGGTCTAGTTTGCTTCACATTCATATCATTAAGGAACTTCCTCATCCACATTGCTTGATATGCAGCGGAGGTAGTAGAAATATACTCAGCCCTAGTGCTTGATAAAGGAGTGATATCTTGTTTTTTTGAATCCAAGTAACAACTACCGATCTGAGGTGGAAAAACCAGACCCTGGTGCTCTTCTTGTCATCTACGGAGCCTCCCTAATCACTATCAGTATTTCTAGTGAATGTTAGATGATCTGTTGACTCATAAAGCAGACTAAAGTCCACAGTGCAGGCTATATGATGCATAATTCTCTTGACTGCACCTAAATAATGCATTGAGGGATGATGAATATAACTTAACACAACCAAGACTGCATACATGAGGTTTGGTATGGTGTGAGTGAGATACAACAAGCTACCCACTAGCCTTCTATATTTCCAGCATTTGTGTCTCCCGAGCTATCATCTAAGTAGAGTTTCTCATTGATATTAATTGGGTTGGACATAGTCTTTCATTTGAACGTACCTGATTTACTCAAGAAGTCTTCAGCATACTTCTTCTAAGACACAAACACAAATCCTTCCCCATGCTTTACTTCAAGGCCAAGGAAGTACTTGACTAAGTCCAGGTCTAACATTTCGAAAGCTTTCATCATAGTGCTTTTAAATTCTAACAACATTTTAGAAGAGTAGCTCATGTAGATGATATCATCTACATATATGTACAAGAGTAATATATGAGAGGTTCCTTGGAGTTTCTTGTACAAGGTTGGTTCACTGGTGCTTCGTTCAAAATCCATGTTGAGAAAGTGCTGGTTAATTTTACTATACAATGCATGGGGGGCTTGGCGCACCCCATAAAGAGCCTTCCAAAGCTTACAGGCCATCCTCTCTTTTGTCTTGATTACAAAACCTTTAGGTTGTGAAACATATACCTCTTCTTTTAGCTCTGATTCCCATTTAAAAATGCAGATTTTACGTCGAGTTGGAATATGGGCCAGTTCCTGTGATTACCTATAGTGAGAAAAATTAGAATGGTTTCCATGCACGCTATTGGTGCAAACACTTCATCAAAGTCGATCTCTTCCTTTTTGAGAATAACCTTTGGCTACAATCTGGGCCTTTTTCTTGTGCAGAACCCAATTGCTTGCTTACCTTCCGCCAATTTAGTCAGATCCCATGTTTGGTTTTGGTGAATTGAATTCATCTCTTCACTCATGGTTTCCTGCCATTCATAGTCTTTAGCAGCTTCTTCAAAGTTGATGGACTTGCAACAGAGAGAACAAAAGAGCAGGTGTTGTAGACGATTGACAAAGATCTATACCTTATGAGAGACCCACTGTCTGAGCATTCAGGGGTCGTCGGAGGAGTGTTGTTCTACTGTGAACTCTCAGGTTGAATAGTAGTTGGCTTTTCTTTTTGTATATTAATGGTTAAAAACTCTGATGCTGAGTTGTAAGATTCAAACCAATCCTAGAAGACTTCTTCAAAGAAGCATACGTTTCTACTTATTATGACTTTTCCAATCATCAGGTCAAATATTTTGTATGCCTTCATGTCTTCACAGTAGCCAACCTAAAACACACTTACACATTTTGGAGTCAAGCTTTTTTTTTAAATTGTGGGTTAATCAACACATGACCAATACAACTGAACACCCGTAGGTGTCCAACTGATGGCTTCTCTCCCTTGAGAGCTTCAACTGGCTTTTGATCTTTGATTGCACTAGTGGGTGATCTATTCAAAATAAGCATCATTGTAGCAGCAGCCTTAGCCCACAAAGACATTGGAAGTTTCATCTTCTTCAGCAAAGATCTCTTCATTTCAATCACTGTGCGGTTCTTCCTCTCTGCCACATCATTTTGCTCGGGCGAGTATGGCACCGTGAGTTGATGACGTATGTCGTGGACTTTATAGTAACTTATGACTTTATTGGAGAGAAACTCCGCACCTTTGTCAGTCTGAAGAGCCTTCAATGAGAGGTCTAGTTGCTTCTCTTACATTTGCTTGAAGACCTTGAACCGATCTAACACCTTGGATTTGCACTGTAGGAAGTACACCCAAGTGTATCTAGAGTAATCATTATTTAGGAGAAACATATACATATTACCTCCTAGAGATGTGGTTTGTAAGGGCTCGACTAAGCCACCATGCACCAAATCCAATGGTGTAGTTGCACGTCTTGCTTGGCCTTTTGGAAAAAGTTATCTCGCTTGCTTTACAAAGGAACAACCTTCACAGGGACCTGAAGGTGCAATATTGGGCAAATCTTTTACTAATTGTCTTTGAGCTAGTAACTGCAAGGTTCCTAGATTTAAGTGTTTGAATCTCCGATGCCAAAGCTTGGATTCTTCACTTGTACTAAGCACAACTTGAGCAAAACCAACGTTCCCAACATCCAGAGGAAACATATCCAGTTAATCATTTGAACGCATACACGTAGTGTGTTTGCATGCTTATCAACAATTTTGCATTCACCATCTAAAAAGGCAATGGAATATCCAGACAACATCAACTGACCCATGCTGAGGAGGTTGTGAGCCAGCTGAGGTACGTATTGAACTCTGGTTAGCTTACTGACTTTTCTAGTGCTTGAACAAAACAGGACAGTGCCAATGCCCACAACCTTCATCTCTTTGCCATCTCCAAGCCTTACCGTATGCTGTAAAGTGCTTTCTAGAGTTTCAAACAACTCCTTATTTCCTGGTATATGGTTAGAACAACCATTGTCAATGAGCCACATTCCACCTATTTCTTCTTCAGAGACTTGACCAGCCATAAGCAACAATCCTTCTTCTTCACATTCCTTGGTTTCTTTAGCATAGTTTGCTTCATTATGCTAGTACTAAGCTTTTGTATGTCCATACTTCTTGCAGACAAAGTACTAAACATGAACACTAGCTCTCTACTACTATTGTTTGTAGTCTTCTTGCTTGATTGTGAGGTCTGTTGTTCTTCCCCTTCCATGGCCTCGGAAACGACCATGGAATGGACTACAACCTAGTCCTCTTCTTTAACGAATGCTGCTTTCACCGGCTTACTGGTCACGACTTGTAGTGTTGTCTCCTCCTCTCCGACAAAAAAAAATAGTATAATGGTTTCATGGCCTTGAGCTACTTAGTTCTTCAACTGAGAGTGTACCAAGGTTCTTTGCCTCCATAATGGAAGAGATAACATGCTTAAAACTTGGAGTGAGGCTCCTCAATATTTTCCCTACCACAATTTGCTCCATTATAGAATTGCCCAACATTCTTATCTGATAGACTACGTCCAAGACCCTAGTTATAAAGTCTTGAACCTTTCTCCATTCTTCATTTTCATTGTTTCCATTTCTTGTCTAAGATAGTAAAGCTTCATTGAGAGGATTTTCGTGCTTCCTTGGTACTCTATCTTTAATGTTTCCCAATCTTTTTTGGCTGTCAAGGCATCAACGATTCAAATGAGTATTCTCTTATCCAGGCTTTGCTGTAGAAGATACAATGCACTGGCTTCTGCTTGCCCTTTCTGCTCTACCACCTCCTCTTCTCCTTCTTTATTAATCCTTTCTCCACAATGTTCCAAAGTCCCTTGGACCGAAACATGGTCTTCATTTTTAGGCTCCATAAATTGAAGTTGTCTCCTTTGAAGAGAGGTACACTCACTGGAGTGGAGCTATTGCTTTCAGCTATGATTTCAACAATCTCTAATACTGATATAAGTGTAAGTGGGTGAGAGTATGGTTAAAGGAGAAGTTATCACAGAGAGGGTGCAAATGAAGTGTAGAGGAGATGTTTGTTTGAGACTCTTTTTAGATCAAAAGGAGGATGACATTTCAATACATTCTTTAATTTATAGAGTAAACAACATACAAAAGGTGTTAACCACTCATCAGTCCATTTAGCAACCCACATGCACATATATAACTAGACAAACTACTCATGGACTAGTTGACTTGTTCATGCATAGTACCAGATAACCACTCATCAGTCCATTTAGCAACCTACATGGCCAGCCTGTTATCTGAGTAAACATTAACAAATAGATCATGCTTTCACTAGCTGTATTGAACACCAAATCTTTAATGACTAGTGCAATGGCAACACATGGAGAATCACTTACAACTTGACTTCTTTCAAACATTTGATAGAGGATAATACATGCCACATGGTTGAAATCATTCCGCGGGGTTGGGATAAGGTGGCTGATAAATTTGCAACTCAAAGGAGACATACCCATGCTTCTTTAGTTATATTTGTATTTGTATTCATTAAACCTTATATTTTATTTTAACCTTTTATAAAATAGCCACTATCTAGCTTATTTAAATTAAAAAAAAATGCCACTAGCCTCTTAATCTATTGGTACATGGTCCCTTGAGGTAGGGTGTTTGTTTTGAGAACAAGAAATTGATCCCAAAGTCTATATAAGGGGAGTGTACACATACTTATTGAACTTATTCCACGCTTGTGCACGTCCTCACACATGCTTATTGTATTTTCATAATAATGAAAAATTAAAAAAAAAAACAATGAACAACCATTAAAAATTACATAAATACTCATTTGAATAATAACCTCTTACTTAGATCATACAAAAAATAATGTCTAAAACTAAGTAGAAAAGTCATAAATTTCACATAAATTTAAAATTAAATGCAACAATTATTCCAACTCTCCAAATTAAAACTATTTAAATATATAAATATATCATAACAAATATTTCAAAATACAATTAAAAATAGCAGAAAAATCCCAACCTACCCCATTTTTTATTATTTAAATTATAAACAATATTCCAACCACACTATCCGAGCTGAGGACAGCCACGTGTCAGAATTACACGTGTCAAACAATGATTGGAAGTTGGATGCCAGAGTCTTGGAGAGCTCCCCGCCGCTTTCTTGCTCTCATCGCCTTCAAAACCCTCACTTTCATCGCTCCCGGAGCTCCAACCTTGGATCCAAACCTTCATCGGAGCTCAGTTATCGTCCCAATAGGTGTGTTCTCAATCCCGGTTTCCATGTTTCCTTTCAATTTCTCCAATTTTTCCTTAATTTCGAGGTTTTGGTTTCATTTTTTCATTGAATGTGTTGGTCTTCCTGTTCTTCTTCATGTGAACGATTTTGATCGGAGAAATCAGTTAAAGTGAGCTGTTTTGATGTTATTTGGCAATAAAAAAATGCTTGCTTGATTTGTGTGTATGTATGTTTTCTTTGGGTTTGATGTAATATGTACATATATAAATGCTTGACCTTTGTCTTGATGAAAAGTATTTTAGATGGAATGTTTTGATTGAGTGTGTTCCTCTTCCTGTCCTTCTGAAAGTGAATGATTTCAATTTGAGAAATCGCATAAATTGGGATCTTTTGATGTTGTTTGGCAGCAGCAGCGGCTTGTTTGCTTTATGTGTGTGTGTGTGTGTATGTATATGTTGTATTAGCATGGTGGTATATGTTTATATTTAAGTGCTAGATATCTGTCTTGATGAAAGCTATTTTTTTTAATAGAATGGTTTTTCTTGTCATTGAATGTGTTCTTCATCTCGATGAGAATAATTTTGACTGGAATAATCACTTGGGTGTTAGCTATATTGATGTTGTTTGGCAACACAAGGTGCTCTCCTGAAATGTATGTTTATGTGCGTGTTATATTTTGATGTACTCTGTCCTTTTTTTTTTATTTAAATTTCTTGTGTTCTGTCTTGATGAAGATAATTAGAATGCTTTCCCTGATTTTTTTCTTATCTTGTTCTTTTTATGAGAATGCTAGCATCATTATGTTTTAAATCTATTGCTTCTGAATTGCCCATGTTTAAAGTTGTGCATGATGACACTTGAAAGTGATCAGAAGTTGATGATCTTTTGCATTCTTTAAATGTTGTTTTTGATGATGCTAATTGGCAATTCAAATTGCTCCTTTACGGTTTTTTCCTGGAATGCACACTTTGTTATGTGATTCTGATATATATGCATTGTTGGGTGTAAGGTTGCAGAATCGATGCCGATTGTTGAACAAATTATGGCTTATGCTATGCGTAAGCTGAAATTTCATGTGGATGAGTGTGATGGTGGGGAATCCAGCGGTGAAGCTGTTTTAAATCAAAAGAACGGTGAACTTGCTAATAGTGATCATGAGATTTTTCATCTGACTAAGCTCAGGTCAGAGCCCAGTGAAGCACTTCGTAAATCCACACATGGTCCACGAAGTGCTCCCGTTTCAACAGTCAAGATGTTGTTGGGAAGGGAAGTTAATTATTCTGGGAGGGGGAAGTTCTCTTCAGCTGATTGCTCGCATGTTCTTGGTCGCTATTTGCCTGTCAATGGCCCTTGGCATGTGGACAGAATGGATTCAAGAGCATATGTTTCTCAATTTTCAGCAGATGGTTCACTTTTTGTTGCTGGATTTCAGGTTTTTTGTGCTTTTCAACTTTGCATGCCATGATGAATCAACCTTTTGTTGAATTTTGAATAAGGATATACTATTTTTTTTTTCATTTGAATTTCATGTAGGGAAGTCATATCAAAATATATGATGTTGAAAATGGATGGAAAGTACGGAAAAATATTCTTGCCAAAAGCTTGCGATGGACAATCACTGACACATCTCTTTCTCCTGATCAACGTTATCTTGTAAGACTTTATTTGCTGTTACTAAAGTATTCTAAAGATTGAACTCTCCATCATGTGCCTTTCCAACTTTCTAGCCTTCAACATTGAGTTCTACATCTTTTCAATAAAACTGAACTGGATATCATTGAAAAGAAATATTTGGAAGGTCTCATTAGAAATTATCATGTAAGAAAATTTTGGTATTGAGTTAACTTGATTGGCTCTTGTTAGGATTTCATGCAAATAGGCCCATATTATCCACACACATACACACACACACACACAAAACCATAGGAAATTAGGTGTAAGATGTAGCAAAATTTTTTTACAAGTTACAGACAAAGATAGAAGTAGCTACCATTAAAGTTTGGGATGAGGATATATACTTAATATTTCTCAGTTGTATTAAACTACATATGCTGGCTTCATACAAAACATTAATTATTCAATAAATAACTTATGTCGTATCTTTAAATTTTTCTAAATTTTTACATTCTTAAATGTTCTCGAATTATTTTGTAAAACATGAATGAAAATTCTATTGCAATCAATTGACTTCTATAATTAAAAGAAAAGGTCATCAAAGTCTTCTTTGTTGAATTTTTTGAAATTTTGAGCGGAAAAAACATTGTAAAGAATTTGAGAATATACTTGAATAAAATACCCAAACAAACACCATCTACAAATGATTTCAAAAAATATATTGCATATTTTGAAATGTTATTTAGATATGATAATGTGTTTAAATACTTTTATTTTTTGTCATTAAATGGATTTTTAAACTTCTAAAAAAACTGTTAAATGTAGAAATTATTTTAATAGACTCTGAAGGAATTCTAAGTTCTAAAAGTGCCTTAGTTCCAATTACATTTTACTAATACAGGGAAGAGTAAAAATTTAATAACTCTTTTAAAAATGGATGTAGGATTGTTTTAGAAAAATTATAACTAGGACTATTCTAATGTTGAAAATTTGTTTATTGAAAATACTTATAAAGCTATGAAACTTATTTTTATGAAGTCTTGGACTTGTTTTGTACTATGAAAGAAATAAGCTTGAGTTCTCATTTACATGTTAAATCAACTAAAACTATTTTTCATATTTATTTTTCCAACTTGGACCTGCCCATAAGCAATTCCCTCTCCATATCTCACTCATGCCTAGCTTGCTCCCCCAACCTTAGTTACACATTTGGTTTGCCACTGCTTCTTAGCCAAAGTTATCTGCCTTCAGATGGTTCTCCACCTCCTATCCGAAGATTTCCTAGATTTTGAACCTCACTACATGAATGAATAAGCTGAGACTAGATTATTGAAATAATGTCTAATAAATAGAAATGCAAAACCCCCATTAAAAGTAATTTAGCAATTTAGTATTACTAGTCTATATAGCAAGTGAAAGTAGAATAAATGGGGGAGCTTTTTTGATTGAGTAAAACTAGACATACTTTGTTATATTCACTAGAAATTCGTCACTTGTGGAGCCAATTTTGGTTAATTACTGCCGAATTTACACTTGGAAGGATTGCTTCCTTGAATGGGAGTAGGATACTAGCTTGAATGATTAGCTTATGATTTCATGTTTTAGTTTCATCAGGTTCAGCTCATACTAACCAAATTATTGTAGCTTTGCCCTGATAAAAGTTGTCTTAGCCAATCAACATGTTAATTATTTAATTGATGACTTG
Organism: Dioscorea cayenensis subsp. rotundata; assembly: GCF_009730915.1. Lineage (NCBI taxonomy): Eukaryota > Viridiplantae > Streptophyta > Magnoliopsida > Dioscoreales > Dioscoreaceae > Dioscorea > Dioscorea cayenensis. The sequence goes on from NC_052482.1 coordinate 3,558,799, forward strand.
TTGGTTATATAACTAGCAAAACTGTACTCAAGAAGAATTGATAGGTTGAACTGCATGATCATTTTGCTCCATGAATTGGATTTTGACAGAGCCAATATATGCTATGAGAGTTTATTGTCTGTCAAGTGTGGACCTTTATGCTTTGTTGATTTTTTTTATTTTGTTAGGCTAACATACTTGAACTCAATATACTCTGCTTATTTGTTAAACTATTTCTCAGAAATTTCCCTTTTTCCTATTGCAGGTTTATTCTAGCATGTCACCTATCATTCACATTGTCAATGTTGGAAGTGAATCAACAGAGTCATATGCGAACATTAATGTATGCACCATGCTGTTGATCATATTTTATAATAAAGGGACTTAATTCAGGGATTTTAGATGGTGTTTATATTTGTGCTTTTATGTCATTTTCTATTAGCATTTTACTGCTTGATAAAATTATGTTGCCTTCTTTTTAAATTAAGCTAACTGCAGTCATATTGTCTACTATTGTAAATGCTGCTTGTTTAAAAACATCAAAAGTAATGGTTGAGAAGCTTTCAATCAAATCTAGTTGTTCTTCTTGTAGAAATGTTTTTGATGTGTTTCACTTTTGTGATTATGGTAAAAAAGAAATGCTCATTTTTCCTTGCAGGATATTCATGACGGATTGGACATGTCATGTCATGATGATGGGGCTTACTCTTTTGGAATATTTTCTGTGAAGTTTTCAACTGATGGTCGTGAGCTTGTTGCTGGAAGCAGTGATGACTCAATATATGTTTATGACCTTGAAGAAAATAAGTTGACTTTACGTATTCCAGCTCATTCGGTATGGTATTCCCTTAGCCCTTAATTTTATATGGGTGTATGCTATCTATTTATGTTCACTTAATGCTATGCCTCATTGTCTGATTACTAATTTTGTTATTACTTATTAGTAAGGACAAATTGAGGCTACTTGGCTTTACAAATGTTATTTTTGGTTCTACTTTGTGGGTACAGATGCCCTCTGTAACTATTTTGGAAATTTAGCATGTGACACATGACTAACTGTTGTTTGCCATGTTATTTAGCATTTGACTAGTAGTTTGCGAGCTTGCAAATTGAAGATGATCAGGGTGCCCTTTCTTAGGAAAACTGACAGCTAGGTGCACCATTTCATGGCCTCTAAAATTTGATGGCCTCAAACTTATTTAACACTTTTGGAACATTAATTGAAGGGATGAGTTGACAAGGATGATTAAAAGACTGACTTTTGCCCTACTGCAGTGTAAAACTTAAATTTGCTAATAACAGCATCTAAATTATTTGGCATGCTATAGTGAGAATGTCTTTTCTTCTATGATACTATTTTATGTCAAAAAAGGATACTACTTTATTGGGATTTATGTATTTACATAGAATTTTATCCTCCCATAAAAATTTTCTTACAACCCGGTAATTTAAAAAATTGGATAGAAGTGTGGCTTTTAGATTAATTTTGACAGCTTCATAATGTTCTGCTAGGAGTACATGCGTTAGTGTAAGTTTGCTTTTCCATTCTATAGAGTAAAGAAGAAGGTAGACCATTAGATCAGATGTGTACTTTGTGTTTCATCTAATTATGTTAGATCTGCTGTCCCCACCTTATCGCAAATTCCTGGTGCACATTAAAGGGCACATAAAATATTTCATTGCAGTGTCTACTTTTCTTGATAATTATCTTTAAACTTCCATACGTTGGAGAAATGGAATGAGTAGTTCCTTTTGTGATACAAAAACTGAATAAACTTCTATGAATTTTTGGCATTTCCCTTGTCTTCATGTTCATCTAGATTTCAATTGGCATATCCCCAAACCCAAGGGTCCACCATTCTAATAAAGGTTTCAACGAAGTTCTCGGCATTCTGAAAAGCATTGAGTTCACTTAACTTTTATTACCATGCACCATCCCATTTGGCTTAGAACTTCTGTTAATGAAATTCTTGTAGCTATCATGGTTTAAGATTCATTATTCTTACCTTAATCTTGCCTCGTGTGAGTCCATGATCACTATTGTCACGGGGCTGATCTGCCTAGATCGGCACCGTGTGGCGAATGGCTACGCTCGTTCGCACCAACCTAGCCTTCTCCCCAAATAGCCCTAGAATCCGGTCAAGAAAGAGACAAAGAAGCAGGACACCAAGTATGAAAAGAGAAAAAGTAACTTTCTTGAAGTGGAAAAGTTTACGACCTCACCTAAGGCCACAATTCTCACTTGCCTTCCAAAGGCTCTCGTTGCCCCCTTTTATAGGCAAAAAACCTCAAGACTTAACCATTCTTGGGTATGGTCGGCCACATCTTCTGCCATGCCTGGACGTCAGCCCGAGTCAGCAGCATGGCGTCATCACCGGCGGTACCGCGCGCGTTACCTAGCCACGCCGTGCCATGCCGAGACGCCTTGCCCTGTTCGCGACCTTGCCATGTGCCCTGCGCAAGCCGGACCGACCTTAGCCAAGACACCACGCCCTGCCAGCCTGCCAACCCGACCGGTCTGTCTGGTGCCATGCCCTGCGACCCGCGCCATGCTCGCGTCAGCCGCAACCATACTGCTCGTGTCAGTCCGCTTTACCCAGAGCGACCCGGCCCTGCTGTGCCATGCCTCTCGGTAACTGATCTGTGACCCACCTAAGTCATGGATATATTTTCTAGGCCAATGCCTTAAAATATTTTTGGCCTTTCCCGGCCTAGAACTGCCGATACCATCACGCCCCGCTAGGTCATTGCGCGCGGCCCTGTCGACGCGCCACGGACACCGGTCACGCTTTAGGTTAAGTTGCGCGGGATGTCATACCCGCTAATGACTGAGTGTGGTATCCGACTGTACAATCTGTGCTACCGATGCTCGCCCTCGACCATCGTTTAGGCCAAGCGACCCGGTCATGCCACGCCAACGGCGGACGTCGAAAAGCCCCGCTACAACTATCCTGCAAGGCTGTGCCACCATGCAGGTGGGTTCCTCATTACAATGCAGCATTAATTATGAAACAATTAAAAAAAAACATTGTTCTCAACAAACCGCAGAAGATGCATTAACCATTAGACAGTCAAACACTAGCACTTCTACAAATATCTAGATAAATAGAAGTGAATAATTACTGGCAAAGTAGATGGTGGGCCACTCAGTTTAAAATGGCTCCTCAAGAAAATTAGCGTACGACTTTTCATAACACAACCTTTTATGGCATGCATTTCTTTCTATTATTAGTTGGTTTTGTCAGTTAAGAACTTGCAGACAATATATGCCTTGGAATTAACACATGTGAGTTCCTTTTGCCATTGGATAACTTGGAAATAAGTTTCCATGCCCAATTCACAAGATGATGAGCTTCCTGGAGTATGAGTCATCTACTTACTAGAGTTGCATTGATATTTGGTCCCTTGTTTCACAGTCATAATTGTTAATGCAATAATGCTTTGTTGAACATGGATGCCACCGATCACATGTGAATTCAGTGATTAGGAAATTACATGGTATGAGATTTTGTTGATAAAAATCACATTATATAGCAGAATTTAGCCTGTTTGATTAGTATATCCAAGCTAAATACATGATGCTGGAATGCTTCAATATGTTGCTTCATTTGACATGATAGAACATGCAAATTTCAATACCCTAGTTATGTATCAATTATTAGAATATCAGGTTATATGGGCTGTAAAGGATGAGCATTGTCAATGAGAAATTTTGACTTGATGGAACATTAAAACCTACTATTTGTTTCATTTACTTAACAGTGGATGCTTTCTTGCTTAACATTGAAGCCAAATACAAAATATGTACACCTTTAAGGGTTTGGACTCATAGACTACCAAGTGATTAAACAAATATCCAAGTACTAGTACTACTACCATACATATTTCAATTTCATGCTATCTTTCTCATATATGAATATGGTTCTTTAGTGTGGACTTATTTAATCTATTAAATATATAAGCAGATATGTTTGCTGATTGTTGAAACCACACATGATTTTATTACATTGACGGGATTGATGATTTTCCAATGCCTTCTTTTCCTTTTACAGTCTGATGTGAACACGGTGACCTTTGCTGATGAAAGTGGCCATATCATATATTCTGGAAGTGATGATCATTTATGCAAGGTAAAATTGCCACTTGATTATCTATTTTGTCCATTATTTTCTTCATCAACAATGTTGAGCAAACATGACATGGCTTTTCTTAAAAATTTTAGATTGGTATTCTGACTTCAAAAACAGAAATGGATTTTTATGATCAGTGCTTTTCCCATTATTTTCTAATGGAATTACATGCGCTTTGTCTACTTGTAAACTATAGACTATCTCTATTTTAGCTTATTAATATCCAACTTTACTCCCTAACTTTTAATTACATGTGTGAAATCTCCCTAGTTAGCTGACCGACTGACTTTAAAAATGAATAAACATAATGTGTTTTTGCTCTTTAGGTATGGGACAGACGGTGTTTCAATACTAGAGAGCAGGCAGCAGGAGTTTTGACAGGTCATTTACAAGGTATTACTTTTATTGATAGCCGTGGTGATGGTCGTTATTTCATTTCGAATGGTAAAGATCAAGGCATCAAACTTTGGGACATTAGAAGAATGTCCTCCAAGGCAGATTGGTACGCTTTTATTTCTTTTTATAGCTCAAGTATTTATTTAAGAATTATGACCACCCTTCACTAGCAAGTTAGATATAATCACCCTTCAACGGAACAGCTATTATGACTGCTAAGCTTTCTTTTGTTCTAAGGCCTGGATTTATATTTACTCTATCGAACCAAACGAGAAGATCCTATGACATGCTTTTGTTAGATGCACATCAAACATATTATCTAAGTTTGATTTAACCCAAAAGCTCAAGCCGATAGGATAGGAAACCTAGACTTATATATTCAAATCCATTTTGTAATTTAACCATTATGGGACTATTAGTTAATGGTGCAAAAATGGCAAACAAACCATTCTCTCATACCATGTTAGATGCAAATCATACATATTATCTGGACTTGATTCACTCAAAAGCTAAAACTGATAAGATGAGAAATCGTGGCTTATATATTCAAATCCATATTTTCTGCATTCTTACCAGTTTCATATTAGGGAAGTTAGCTGAAGGCAATAGACCTGGAAGAAGTCCTTATGATCCATGGTTTTGATTTATAGGAGCTGCAGATCAATTTTGGGGTATAATCATAAAACACATGGAGGTTTAAAAAAAAAAAAAGAAATATTTTTGGCATCCAAAGGATTCTGAAATTCTGACTCATTATAGTTCCATTCCATGTGCCTTTCTAGAGCCTCTTCTTGCTTGCAACTCACTCTGGGAAATGAAAAAAGGTTAAAAATATTAGCCAAGTGTGACTACTAAAATGCTTACAGCCCATCCACATATGGAAGCTTCTGAATTACATCGGGCAGTTCTGTTGTCTGTGAGTCATTAACCTATGTATCATAAAGAAAAGCACTCCCTCTGTCCAACTGATTCATTGATAGGAACCTCTACCTATGCTGTCATGCAAACTTCACAGATTATGCTCCTTGAGACGATGCTCTCTCTGCCTACTAAGAAAGATGACATAAAAAAAAAAAAAGAATCTAAGTTTTCTAAGAGACCTAGGGTCCGATTCCTGTAAGGAATAGGTACTTAAATTCCCAGTTGGTGGAATCATTGCTGAGTGATCATTCACTATCTGGCTGGAAAAGTGCAGCAGAATAGAGCTGAGCATCAAGGCTGCAAGACACCTCTTCATTACCAATTGAATGGAGGAGGAAATAAGAGGATGCTGGTTCCAAATACAAAACAAATCAGTGATGAAAGTTTAGTTTCCTTCAGCATTGCAAACTTTGGCTGATGTCGTAGCCCCGCACCATATCCAACCAGATCCTGGCCCGTTATATTATATTATTTCAACTAGGGTTCATGCTTGTCTTTCTCTCCTCATAATATTCATTAACAAGAAGAAAGTTTTTGAAGGTTTGTATCCATGGATGTATGATTTCTAAGAATTAAATGCTTATCAAATGCTCTTCTTACAGCAGCTATTATTCTTGTGAATTTGTGAACATTTATATTTATACATTAGACATTAACATAGTATATAGCAGGAGCTGAGTGATATTTGAATTTGTCAGCAACTGAATAAGGACATAATATTGTGGTACCTGGTAAATGTTCCAATAATGAAACATATATCCTCCTATTTTTACTTCAATTTAAAATTTAGTGCATGACACAAGGCTGTATCACTATTACAATCAAATAAGATTTATGTTTTTGTTGAAAGATATCAAGATGTAAATCTCTTCAATCCTTCTGTAGAAAGAGTGCTTAGTCTTATATACAAACCAAACATATTATCCAGGCAGACATAACCTAAATACCCAAGTTTATATATTCTAGTCCGCACGTACTACATTACTATACCATTCTCTGTAGGACTTTATGTTTGCTCTTAATAAGGTTTTCTGATTCATTTATGCAGTTCTGGACCTAGGCTTTCTAGTTGGGATTATCGATGGATGGAATACCCAGCTCATGCAAAACATTTGAGGCATCCATCTGACCAATCATTGGCTACGTACCAAGGCCATTCAGTCTTGCGCACTCTCATTCGGTGCTACTTCTCACCTGCTTATAGGTAATTTTAACTTGTAAATAAACTATATATATATATTCATATATTCGTTAGTAAAACAATGAATCTGAACAAAAATATGTTACTCATATATTCTTCACTTCTTTCAGTACTGGTCAGAGGTACATCTACACAGGATCTAGCGACAACTGTGTTTACATATATGACGTGGTGCGTGCTTTTTAACCTCCATGTTTCTCTGTGCACTTCTTAAAAAAAAACCATAAATTGAAACACATCAATTCACACAATTACTTCATGACCGTAATTTCAGTACGAGGTAAATTAACCAAGTCGATGACCGCAACATTTTTTGCTTTGCAAATGGTTCAGGTAACCGGTGAACTGGTGTCGAAATTGGATAACCATTATCTTACTGTAAGAGACTGCAGTTGGCATCCGTACTACCCGACTCTCGGCAGTTCTTCATGGGATGGACTGGTTGCTAGATGGGAATTTTCAAGTAGTGTTGCTGATCCTTCTTTAGTGAAGAAAAACAGTAGGATAGTTTCTGAAGACAGTATGTTCAACCATATATTTCTGTAAAATTGTTTAACCTGTATTTATGATTGTGTGAGTGACTTCTAAATACCGAACTTTCGATGAACATTAGGCTTTTGTTGTGCTTTGAGATGTAGGAAATAAATGGTTAAAGTGCAACTCAAGTTTGTAAATAGTTCATGTGATTTGTGTAATATAGAAGGGAAGATGTGGGAGAGGTACAGACTTTATATGTTTATATAAATAATTAATTATTAAAAAAAAATGTTGTGGGCTGTTAAATTTCTTGATTTTTTTGGAGAAGTTTTTGGTTTTCTGTGTGCATCCAAAAGGATTCAATCAATGTAATTTGATTTCACTTGTGAAAGAAGGGTGCTTTTGATATATATTTGTAGAGTATCAGTTTTCTATGAATGTCCATCACTTAGCCGTTGGATTCGATTTGAATCCAACGGCTGCAAATCATCCATTCATATTAACAGTAATTTTTAACATTGCTCTGTACAATACTATACACAGTACAGTAAAGAGTGTTATGAATACTAACTTTTTGTTACTACTGTTTTTTAGTTTTGTTGTCCATTCTCTCGTTTGCACTCTTCTCTATTTTTTTTCCCTCTCTTATACTTTTTATTCTTTACATCCGCTTTATAAATATCGGGAAAAAACATATTATCGTATATGTATATGTATATACATATTTGAAATAGTTTAAATTTTGTATGTATTCTATTTAATGATGATTTAAAAAAACAATTTAAACAAAATATATGGAAAAATATGTCTCTTTCGAGAATCTGAATGGTAAATAATCTTTGTTTTGAAACACCAACAAATTCAAGAAATGAAAAAAAAACAAAATCAATGAATTTCATAGGATACATAAAACATTACATATTTTATAACAAATAATATCACTTACAAGACAAATTAATAGACTAATAACTAATAATGAAACGAAAAATTATAAGACTTAAAAAACCACTTTTACTTAAATCAGATGAATTCCTCGTTTTCCAAAAACTAATAAATAAAATAAAATAGAGAAAATTTCATAATATACATAAATGTTAACAACCATCTTTTCGAGTTGGTATTTAATTTTCTCCTCAATCCATTATGAAGGATTGTATTTGTGTACTTTGTATTTTTAATATGGTCCATACAATGATTATGACTTGTGTGTTTTTTTGCTTTTCATTTTGGTCCATGTCAATAGCATGATGCATAATGTAGAATGGGTTGTGTTTTTTTTCCTTGTCTATTTCTAAAATTTTTATTAATCACATTGATGTGTTTACTTTTATGTGGATGATACTAGTAATGTAGCAGTCCATCTGTCAATGCCATTAGTTGCCACATCATCTCAACTTCTTTAAATACTGATTTATTTAATGCTGATGTGGCATAAGTTGGTACATCAGCAAATTAATAGAGGACTCACTATCCAGACATGTCCCAATATTTGAAATCTTAAAACACCCACAATAACTATTGGATAATAACAGCTATATAAACAATAATCATTGAATTATCATCCAACGGCTATAAATAAACATCATTTGTGAATGCTCACATCTATTGAATCATCATTTAATGGTTGTAAATAAACATCCTTCGTGAACAATCATCTGCATATGTACGTAAATAACTTAAACCCACAAACATCATTTGTGAATGTTTACAGCTGTTGAATCATCATTTAATGGCTGTAAATAAACATCTTTTATGAACAATCATCTGTATATGTACGCAAATAACTTAAACCCACAAACATTATTTGTGAATGTTTACAACTGTTGAATCATCATTTAATGGCTGTAAATAAAAATCCTTCGTAAACAATCATCTGCATATGTACACAGATGACTTAAACCCATATATATATATATATATATATTGAAACATGAAAGAAAGAAGATGGTGCAACTTTTGTTTATTTATGTCCCAATATTTGAAATCTAAAAACACCCACAATAACTATTGGATAATAACAGCTAGATAAACAATAATCATTGAATTATCATCCAACGGCTATAAATAAACATCATTTGTGAATGCTCACAGCTGTTGAATCATCATTTAATGGCTGTAAATAAACATCATTCGTGAACAATCATCTGCATATGCACGCAAATAACTTAAACCCATAAACATCATTTGTGAATGTTTACGGCTGTTGAATCATCATTTAATGGCTGTAAATAAACATCTTTTATGAACAATCATCTGTATATGTACGCAAATAACTTAAACTCACAAATATTATTTGTGAATGCTTATAGCTGTTGAATCATCATTTAATGGTTGTAAATAAAAATCCTTCGTAAACAATCATCTGCATATGTATGACTTAAACCCATATATATATATATTGAAGCATGAAAAAAAGAAGATGGTGCAACTTTTGTTTTTGTTGGGAGTAAGTGTGAATTTTGCTGACAAATCTGGTATTTTGGTTTCAGTTGCGCTTAATTTTTAAACAATGTCCTAATCAGTATGAATGTTGAAGATAAGAGCAAAATGGATCTAGGGATTTTATTTTAATTGGGACAAAAAATTTAAAATAATTTTTATTTATTTATAATGACAAAATTTTTTTTAAAAAAAGGCAACTAAAGGTTTATACTTGCTTTCTACAAAACTTCATACTTTGAAACAGCTGCAAAATATTTTCATTGTCAATTATAATAAAAAAATTTCAATTATTTTGGCTGTGATTTTGAAGCATATGTAGATAAAGAAATTAAAAAAAAGAAAAAAAAGAAAAGAAAGATAAGAGTTTGAGAAATCACTGTATTTCAATAGTAACTCAAGTTAATGGTTCAAAACTTTACTCACATAATACTGTTTAATACTTTCATCAATATTGTTTGTTGATTGTGATGTATTTGTTAAAAAAATAAACCGTGTTTTCTCTCTCCTAAAATTACATTATAAAAAAAATTTATCCATTTGTGACATTTATCACCTTTATCCCAAAAAAAAAAAGACATTAAAATTAAATCTGTACCTTGACGATCAAGTTTTAACAAACTAGTAAATTAGAAAATTATTCCCTACCATTTTAAAGGAATTTTAATTTTTTTTTAAGAATATTTATTTATTTTTTCATAATTTAAAAAAATTAATAAAAAAAGGTAAATAGTATTACATGTTAAAAGTACAAGACAAAATCCAACAAGTACAAGAAAAAAAAAAAGCATTTAATCCGGTATTTAAATGTAACACATTTAATAACAAATATCTTATTGTACAAACAATACAAACTAATAAATCAATACAGCATCATGTCCACCGAACCGCCAATTATTGACAAATAAATAACAAATAACAAAAATTTTAAAAAAAATATATACTCCTTTTCTTTGTTTCTTCATTTTCACTAATACCCATTTTCTAAATCATATAATAAAACAAAGAGTATTTCCTAACATCCATATATCTTACAAATTTTAAACAAATACAAAAATAATTAAATTAATTAATACAACACCCCCTTCTTTTCCCTCCCTTTAAGTTTATAAACCAACTAAATAACAACACATATAAGTAACCAATAAAAAAATACGAAAAAATAATAAAACAATAACGTAAATTAATCAATACCCACCATAACGAAGATTATATATTGTATTTCTTGCTTTGCTTCTTTTTGCATTCAACTCCCTGATAACCCCAAATTTACCTGCAAGCCATCATTTTATCACATGAATATTCTTTTTTTCATATATATATATATATATATATAGTATACACACACACATTTAATATAATAACTTAAATAAAAACACTTTCTCGGACAAAATAATCAAATTTTCTCAAAATAATAATAATAATAATAATAATAATAATAATAATAATAATAATAACACACCCAATAAAAAAACTACCACAAAAAAAAAAACATACATAAAAAAATAAAACCCATCCCCCCACCTCAAAAAATTTTAATTAAAAAATAGTGAAAATTATTTATTCCTCTATCTTTTTTTATCCAAGTCCCTGAAAAGCCACATATTTAAAAATCTTTTTATAGAACTCATCTCCCCTGGTTTATATAAATCAAATAACATATCCGTTATATAAAAATCAATACATCAGTACTAAATAAATAAATAAACAAATAAAATAAAAATAAAGATAAATTGTGATATTCCTCAATTTTTTAAATTTTTTTTATCAAAACGGCAAAATTTATAGGAAGAAAGAACTCACCCTCTCTAATAAATAAATAAATAAATAAATAAATAATAAAAAAATAGATAAATTGTGATATTCCTCAAATTTTTTTTTAATTTTTTTATTTTTATCAAAACGGCAAAATTTATAGAAAGAAAGAACTCACCCTCTCCATTCCGGGCACTGCTCCGGCGACCTCGACCTCGGCTCTCCGGCGTTCCCCGGGCACGACTCCACCGCCGGCGGAACCATACAGTTATACCTCAAACAAACCGCTGCCGATCCAGGAATCTTCGCCGCCGGCGAGATCTCAATCCCCGTCAAGAAGTTGTGCTGCAAATACAACACCTGCAACCCTGATGATCCCCCCATCAATCTCTCCACAAATCTCATCGGAACGGCGCCGGTGAACCTATTGCTATTCAAGTACAAGCTCTCCACCGTCGCCAGCTCCTCCGGCACCACTCCGGTGAGCCGATTATAGCTCAAATCCACCCTCCCAATCCCCACTCTCCCCTCCGGCCTGACCTCCCCGGAAAACCTATTCCTCTGGAGAAGCAACACGGACAACGAATCAAACCCGAAGATCTCACCGGGGATCTCGCCGGAGAGTTGGTTAGAGCTGAGATCGAGGTAGTTAATCATCCGGAGCCGCGGAAGCACATTGCGGACCTCGCCGGAGAGATTATTAGAAGAGAGGGCTAAATAACGGAGGGATTGAGGGAGAGGAGGGATCTCACCGGTGAGATGGTTGTGCTTGAGGTCGAGGCGGAGAAGGCGAGGGTTGCCACCGATGGCGGAGGGAATCGTGCCGGAGAGGCGGTTGTGGGAGAGGATGAGAGAGGAGAGAGAAGGTGGAGGAGGAGGGATAGAGCCGGAGAGGAGATTGAAGCTGAGATCTAGGGTTTGGAGGGAAGGAAGGGAAGAGAGGGATTGAGGGATTGGGCCGGAGAGGAAGTTCTCGGAGAGGGCGAGGAAGCGGAGACGGCGGAGAAGGGAAAGGGAGGGAGGGATAGGGCCGTAGACTCGGCCGGGGACGAGGGAGAGGTCGGTGAGTTCGGAGAGGAGGGAGAGGGAGGGGTGGAGCTTGCCGGTGAGACCGGGGGCGCCGGCGCGGGGATCGCCGAGGGAGAGGGAGACGACGCGGTTGGTGGTAGGGCTGCAGAGCACGCCGGGGAAAGAGCAGGGGTCGGAGGAGAAGTCCCAGGCGAGGAGGAAGTTGGACCCTGGTGTGTCTTCTAAAGAAGAGTGGATTTCTTGTAGAGCAAGAAAGTCTATTGGGTTTAACATTGCAGCAACTGTTGTTGTTGTTGTTATTATTATTGCTCCAATCATCATGGATATCAACCACAACAACAACAAAGGCTTGTGCATATTCATGTTTCTTTATAGTTTTTCTTTCTTCCTTCCTAATACCTAATGCTTTGCTTTTGCTTTGCAAGAGGGAAGTTTTTCTTTTCTTTTTTTTGTCTTCTACTTTGCTTGTTGTTTTCTTCTGGACTGGTTTTTTGCAGGAGGAAGGAAGTGGGAGATAAATACTTGTTGATTTTTTGCAGGAGAAATTAAGGGAAGAGGATGAATGTTGTTGTAGGTAGGGTATAAAATACTCTTGTTCTTCTTCTTGTTGAGTTGATTTTGGAGGGAAGGTGATGAACTGCTCTTCTTCTGCTTGGGTTTTTGTAAGAGGAAGGGGAGAAAGAGGATGAGGTTGTCTGTCTGTCTGTCTGTCTTCTTCTTCTTCTTCTTCTTGGCTTAATGATGTGTGGTACAACAACACTTTCTTTCTATTTGCTGGTGTTGATAGCTCTATCACATATCTGTATCTCTATCTCTTTCGGCGTCACTTGATTCATATGCTCGCTTGCTTTTGGGTTGCACGGGGAGAGACCATTCATGGTTTCCTTTTTTTACTCTTGTTTTGGATTTTGCATTTAGGACCTTGGGTTTTTCATGAATTATTTAGAGTTACAAATTAGCAAGATAATAATTAATCTTATTGCATCGAAATTATTAGATATCTACCGTTTATTAGTTTTAAAAATTAATATAATAGGTATTTAATATTGGAAATCAAGAAAGTTAGACAGGCATTTGATTTAAAAAAGATTGAGGGGTATAATTGCATAATGTTAGATTTAGTGGAGGTGGGAAACGGTTATCCGAGCCTGAGGTTTGGGATGAATGGGCGGTCACCTGGGTACGGGTGGCGGGTAACACGTGACACGTCAGCACGTGAAGTGAAAGGGCGACTTACAGCTGTCGGTTCACGGTTCTATTAACACTTCGTATTCACAGGAGTCTTGTTTGTCGTTTTCATCTTTTGTTCTTTTTTAATGTTTTCTTTTTTTTTTTAATTATTATTATATCAGCCAACGGTACATTTATTTCTCTCTCACGTGAGATTCACGTGGCAGGTTGATAATCATTTGTAGGTCGAATCTCAAAGAAGGATCCGACGTTCTGGAACCTCCACGTCATACATTTCTTGAATTCTGGTGCAACGGCTACTCACCCCTCAGCGTTTTCATCATTTTTCTAGGGTTTCTCTCCCTCTCTCTCTCTCTCTCTCTCTGTCTCTCTCTGTCTCTGTGTGTTGTCCTTCGTCGTCGTGCTGATTGAGGCAATCAATAGGAGCTTGTGGAGTCATTGATCGGTGAGTTTAGCCATGTTCTTCAATCGTTCATTTGTTTATGTTGATCTTTCTTTTTTGTGTTTCTGGCCATTCTGAATCTCTGATTGTCGTTAAAAAAAAAAAATTATTTAGAATTATGGCTCTGGGACGAAGGAGTTGTGACTAAGGCTTTGTTTTAAATCTGAAAATTTGTGGGATTTGGGTTGAGTTTCTGTTTAGGATCTTATATATGAAATGTTATTGTGGAAAGATAAGAAAAAGAATGAATGTTGTGATCTAAGATGAATTGAGGATTATGCTGAATTTTTTAATCTGAAGGATTTAGTGAATTTGAATTTTGTTTTTGTGTAGGACCTAAGATTATGAAGTTTTATTGCTGGGTAGATTAGATAAAGAATGGTTGTTGTGACCTAATGATGAGTTGAGAATTAGGTTGAATTTTAACTATGAGGGAATTAGGGATTCTGAATTGATTTTCTGGTTATTATTTCAGATTTGAACTTTTATTTTGAGAATATTAGAAAATAATGAATGTTGTGATCTAAAGATGAATTGAGGATTATTCTGAATTTTTACACTGAAGGATTTAGGGATTCTGAATAGTGTTTCTATTTAGGATCTGGTATGTCAACTCTTTTATTATGGAAATATTTGAACAGATGAATGAATTTTGATCTATAATAAATTGTGAAGCATGCTGAAAATTTAGGGATTTTGAATTTAGGTTCTGCTGAGAATCTAACATCTGAATTTTATTTTTAAAAAGAAAAAGAATGCCAATCACAGATAATTTGAGAATTATTCTGAATTTCCCCCTGACAAATTTAAGGATTTTTTATTCGTAGAAAGATACAAAATACATCTAGTACTAGTAGTTGTTTTAGTTCTATATCTATTGCCATTGATCTTATATTTATTTGCAGACAAATATTTCTGCTTTAATGACGAAAGATAATAGAGAAATTTGTGATATTTTACTCTAGTGGAGACAAAGTGAGATAATATATTTGTACTTGCCACTATCACTTATGATCTATAAATTTCACTGTTGTCCAAAATGCCATTAGAGTCTACTTTTAGTGCATAAATAGGGTATTTGCTGAGTAGAGAAGTGCAATGACACCGGCTTGTGCAGAACTATGTTCTTGTTTTGATGATTGGTTGGATGCTGCCAATTTAGTACAACACTGCTACAAGCTTGCACACAACTTAAGGGCACAATTTAAGTCAGTGTTTATCAATGCCATGGTAGGATCTCTTTTACCTATGATCTTTTGAGATGTTATACTAGTTTTCAATTGTGTATAATACTTCCTAGTTGGATAAGGAAATCATAGAATCAGCTCTAATGTTCACTTTGTCATATAAATTTGTCTTTGCCAATTGGATGCTATCCTACATCGAGTAGGTTTTACTAATTATTCTACTATTATGTGCCACTTATTTATGAACCAATGTGTGTATCTATAAATGAATAATGATACTGATTTATGAAACATTTTACAAACACCAACCATTCAGACTGAGTTATGTGGCAAAACTTTGGATGGCTAATTGGCTATTGCATGTATTATGAGGTGGAGATTAAATGAGAATGAGAGAATGGTTTATCTTGTAATTTAATATGTATAAATAATATTAAAGTTGCTTGTCACACAATGATTTTTCCACTTGATTGCTTTGGAGTGGGGAGAGTGCGGAGAAGATGAAACGATGAAAACTCAAGCTGTGGAGTTGGCTGCCCTTCACTTATTTTCCTTTCTTCCTCTTTCTTTTTTTTCCCTCCTTGGTTCCTTTACAATCTTCACTTTTTCTCCAGGTTAGTAAAAAGTTTATTAAAGTTTATTGATGCAAAAGTGTCTCTAGATTTTCCTTCTTTTTATTAGATGAGGCAGTTGGAAGTGTGATCATTGTCAACATAGGTAGTCAAAGGGAGTGATAACAACAATATATATATATATATATATAATCAAAACTAGTTATGCTGCTTGCCACATTCTGATCGGTCTAGTGCATTACTATAAGAAGGGAGAGACAATAAGAGTTTTTTGAATGACTATGGATTTAAATACCTTTTTGACATTGGTCCTAAAGCAAGAAAAACCAAGGTCATTCCTTGAAGCTATATATGGAGACGAAGCTTTGCATTGGAGAAAGGCTATAGAAGAGGAGATGTTGGCACTACACAAAAACAAAAGATGGAATTTGGCAGAGCTACCATAGAGAACAAAAGCAATAAGATGCAAACAAGTCTACAAGATCAAGAGAATAACTGATGGCAAGCCAAGATAGGTTGCAATAGGCTTTGCACACAGGGAATATATGAATTTTTTGGAACATTTTGCCCCGATTATTAAAACTAGAAACCCTTCAGTTTGTTCTTAGTTTTGCTTCTATGATGACTTGGAACTTACGCAATTGGGTGTACCAATTATTGGAACAAAGGCCTAGAGAATGGGTACATCCATATGAAACGAAGCAAGCAAAATTGGCTTTGAAAACTTAGTCCCACATCAAAATTGGGAAGAAGTATTACATATATATTCCCTTTGTTTAGCTCAATCACGCAATGCACTTGTGATGGACTTTGCTAAGTAGCACATCTACCAACAATCTCTTTTTTTTTTTAATAATTTTCATTCTTCTTATACTTTTGCATCCCTATGGCTATATATATTTCTAGCTCTTGGATCTTGTGTCTAACAAGTGGATCTGTATTCGTTGGATGACCTTGTATATATTTTGGGCTTTGATTGATCTTTATCTTCACTGAGATTCTGGAAACCCTAACACCCACAAGATTTCAAATCCCTTATTCTCTCACAAGCTAAATTAGTTTTCATTTTCTTCTCTCTTGGGTGATACGTAAGAAACAAACCTCTTCGCTGAGACATGCTAGGCAAGGAGAGCTTTGACTTGTGTTAGGTGTACCTTATAAACGGCGAAGACATCATAACACCTCACATGGAGGGGTGAATTTAGTTACAAGGTTTTGCTTAACATGCTTTTACCTAGGCTTCGAGATTCCTAACTCCTTTCATTGCTTGCTGATTAAATCATGAATAAGCTTTGTATATGAATTTCTAACAAAACAACATTCGTACATGAACCATTGAATGGGAGGTCTACATGGAACCATCCCAAGATTTTGTTGAAAAGAGCAAGGAAAATCTTGTGCGCACACTCAAGAGATCAATAATATAAGCTTAAGCAAGCATCAAGATGATGGTATAAAAAGTTTGATACTTTTATGTTGAGCCATAGATGTGAACGATATAATTATAATGATTGTATTCAGCTAATGTTCTATGACAATCATAGTTATTTGATTTTAGTCTTGCATGATGATATGCTTGCTTGTGGTGAGCAACGACAACGATGAAATTGATGAGCTCAAAGGAAAGTTGGGCAAGAATTTTGAAGTGAAAGATCTCTGCCCAGCAAAGCAAGGTTTTGGCATGGAGAATCTTGGGATAGGAAAATGGCATCTTGTTACTCTCGCAAAAGAGGCTTATGAAAAAGCTACTAGATAAGTTCTACATGAGTGTTAAAATTGGTGACACACTCCATTGGCATTTTATTCAAATTATCTTCTAATCAAAGCCCAAAATTAGAGGAGGAAAGGAAGGAGATGGCTGGCTTAGATTCATTATGCTGGTGTGTCAGACATTGCTTATCCGAGTGGTGTTTTGAGTAGGTATTTGATCGGCTCAAATGATCATACAATTTCTTATAGCCAAAATATGAACCATGAAAGTTTTTGTTGATGCTAATTTTGCCGATGATTTTGATAAGAGGAAGACAATTAGTTGGATGCCCAAGCTTCAAGTGACGGTGAGACTTTTTATAATGGAAATGACCATGGCACTAATGAAAATGAGAAGCGATTTGTATTAAGACTTGATGGGTGAGCTTGGTATAATGTTGAAGCCTATGATTTTGCTAAGTGATAACATAAGTGCTATATGTTTTGCAAGAACTGGTATACAAGACAACATAGCACATTGAGGTCTAATGTTATTACATCTATCGAAGAAAGGTGAGGGTATTGAATATGGGGACAAAGAATAATGTTGCTAATATGCTTACAATATGAATAGCCATTAGAGAAGTTGGACTGGAGCTTGGCTTCGCTACACTTGAAGATGCATGAAGAATGAGGGTGAGAGTTGGCTCAATGTTATTGGTGATTTTGATTGTCATGCCCCAAACCCAATCTGGTGGGCCCGAAAACGGCCACAAGCCAGTGAATCTTGGAGACAAGCAAGTCCTTAACCCTATTTCAAACCATGAATAGAAGCTACTAACAGTGTAAAAGCATCAACTGTACAATTAACCACATAATATCAAATACAACATTCCATAACAACCCGAAGTTCAAAATCTGAATGCATAAAGTCCAACAACAAACTAAGTCTACCCCGAATGGATGTTACTACGCAATAACATTCTTCTTAGCTAGCTTCCATACTATGTACTCTTGTTTTGAAAAAAAATTTAACAACATTATGAACTTGACAATCTAGCATGTAGTCCACTAAAACTTTTTTTAAATCATGTGGTGTTTACAAATAAGATTAAAATATCCTAAAGCATATAGCATGAGTGTCAAATATTCAGAATGATCTAAGTATAAGATATAATTAGATTAGTTGTGAGATCAATCATCTTAGAAACATGATTGTTTGTCAAAAATATATCTCCTAAATTACCATGGCCATTTATTTTATCTTAGTGGCACTTGAGTTAGAATAATACAGTCCATTTATTTGACTTGAGTGGCCCGAGTCAAAATATCATAACCTATTGATCGTGCTAGTGAATACTTAATTTAGAGACTAAGTTGTAATAAATTAAATTTTTTTGTCGCAATTTAAAATGTTGTTAAATCTAAATTATGTGTCTATTGTTATAAACGCAATATTGTAAATTTTTTACTTTCTAAAATAGGATAAATATACAAATACAATATTTCAAAAATTATCAAGATTTGTAACTGGAACAAATAATGAATATCAACAAATTGACAAAATAAATTGTTGCATGATTCCATTTTTTAAGAAAAAAACCAGTTATTTATAATATCAAGAAATAAATATGTCATTTCATATTCACTTAACAAAATATTTATATGTGGATTTATTGACCTAGTGATCACCAAATTCCATTCGAAGAAATAAGACCTCACAACCCGTTCAACTTCCTCCAAGGGGAATAAAAGAAAAGTCCTATAAAGCCCAAACAACCCATTCAAAGAAATTAGATTGAAAAATTTTAAAATCCCCAGTTTCTAAAGTTGGACACTAAACTCCGCCACAAACCCAGACACATTGTCTTAGACACTATTCAGGATTCAAGGTGTTTATCTTGACATTGGATAATTACACAATTCGAGATGGCCGAGAATTTAAAACATGTAAAACTATATTAACAATCATAGAGCTTTAAATAAAGTGCAGCTGGATTGAAACTTCACAATTTCACTGCAAAGCCTAAAAGCTCTCTAATAGCATAATAGTACAAATTGGCCACAAGCATTTAAGCATATTTAAACATGCTGTAAACAACCTAATTACATCAGGTTAAACATAGATTGAGTTTAACAATTTTTCCTAGTTTTCTATTATAGGGTATACATGTAAATGAGGTGGGGTTTACATTGCTTTCTAGTTGGAGATTGTTGGGCTGGTGATAATTAAACCATCTTGTTTGGCTTAGTCATATTAGTTAGGTCGGTCTATGTGAGGGCACTTTGATAACCATGTTTTGTTAGTTTGAAATATAGTTTTAAATATATAGGGTTATTATGAGAAAATAAGGAAGTGTGATGTTGGGTTCTTGGATTAGAGAATATTTGTTCCTCTTATTCTTCTTTTATTCACTAGTACTTAAAAAGATTGGTGCTCTTCTTCTAGCTCATAGTAATTAAGAATGGAGAATAATCTATAAGAGTTGACAAGAGATGGAGTCCCGCATTCATAAGATGGTTAACATCTTATTCAATCTATGCTAATCTTCACATAGATGGTTGTTCAATGTATTTCGGAGTTTGGGTGAAGCATGTAATTTCTTGTGTGATGGTTATGCTTGGAATTATTTTACTTTTCTTTGCTTCTTTACATGTTCATTGTGCTAGATCTTGGATATGGGTGACACTATAATCAATTACCTGGTGTTTTAGTGATTTGTTTATAGTGGTGGCTGGCACTAGAGGGTCAATAATAAACCCTAAAAATTGACTTTATTGAACTTATTATTCTTGAAAACCCATGGTTACCCTATGCCACTTCATTATAAGAATAAATTAAGCTTTGTTTCTTCTATGTAGGCATCACTTATACTTTTTCTCGTTGTTTTTGAATGTGACTGTAGTGGTAGATTATTGGAATTTGGCTGCTGTGTGGCCCACCCATAGTCTGATGATCATGGCCATAACTCTATTGTTTACACTGTTCATATTTAGCGCCACATTGGACAGTTGAAGGCTTGAAAACCCACACATTTACTTCCTATCCTATCCAACTAATGAGGTTGTTGTTATTGGGATGCACTTTGCCATATGTGCTTACCCCTAACATGATTGGGGTGGATCAGTTGGTTATGGATGGCTTGTTTTTTCAAGCGAGACTTATTTTTTCTATTTCTTCTTGTTTTTTTAATGACTATAGTCTCTTCACATGGATTTACCTTTTACACTTTAAAGATGAAATATTTTCTGCCTTCAAATCTTTTCATGCATATGTCCAACCCTAATTTTTAGCAATTTATACAATATAATGGAATAATTTCTCAAAAGTCATGTCCCTCAACCCTGCAACAAAACGGGGTAGCTGAACGAAAAACTGTCACCTTCTTGATGTTGTCCGCACTCTTTTATTGGAATCATCTATTCCGACCCGGTTTTGGTGTGAAGCTCTCTCCATTGCCGTCCACCTTGTTAACATATATTGCCTTCTTCACTGAATATTGTTGCTCCTTTCAATCGGTTATTTGGTCATGCTCCCAATTATTCTTACAAAACTTTTATGTTTCCAATCTTTAACTAATCTTTACTTGATCCACCTGCAGAAGATGATTTTTTGAGAAATGCCTCTCCATCATAATCAAAGATGAAGAACCTAAGTCCTACTTACTGGCCCATGTCCACAACTGGCCACAACAAGATGGTGTTTCCTACTCTATATATTCGATGTGGTTCATGGAGAAGATTCTAAATGGAGAGAAATTCTACTTGTCATTGATGTCCCATTTTTGCCGCTGCAATATGGCACGAATTCTTGATGGCATCAGTTATATAGGTGATTGATATTTTTTTCCTCAGCTTACATTATATTATTAGTAGTTACTGATTTTTTTTCCTCAAATTAAGTGAAATTGATAAGGACAACATCCTGAGCTCTGGTAAAGTAAGGTCATTGAAGACCCCTACACACATTCAACAATCTTATTTTATGAGGGACACCATTGTTAGTGGTCTTCATCAGGGAAGAAAACAGAAAATTGAAGAATGCGGAAAGGTAAAATATTAAATTATGTTAGGTATTGCTACAATTATATAATCATTGTCATTCATCCATGGTAGCGGCATAAAATGGAGGAGGAGCACAGCGAATTGTCTGTGTCACAGCTAGGTATTCATTTTTTTCAGTTTAATGATGACTTTGCAGAGTTTCATGTTATTTCTTTGATTGTTTTAACTTTCTATTTAAGAATGATTGTGTGGATGTTATTTCTTTTGTTGATGTCTTTTCTATTTAAACTTCAATGCTTATTTTTTTTCTTAGAAAGTCATGTGAATCTTTTTGATGAGGAAACAAAGGTTAGAATGGAAAAAATCTAGTAATTGTGCATTTGTTTTTGTTATTACTGTTATTATTTTGAGTTTCGGTTTATGTTATGTAGTTATTAGTTAGCATTTTGTTTTTCTAAAGCCTTTTTTGCTCTTGTCCATTGTTTCATCATCAGTAGAATTCACATGACTTTCTGAAAAAAAATAAATAAGCATTGAAGTTTAAATAGAAAAGACATCAGCAATAAGAAATAGCATCCACAAAATCATTCTTAAATAGAAAGTAAAAACAATCAAAGAAATAACCTGAAACTTTGCAAATTCATCATTTAACTGAAAAAATGAATACCTAACTGTGACACAGACAATTCGCTGTGCTCCTCCTCCATTTTTTGCCGCTACCATAGATGAATGAAAATGATTAGATAATTGTAGCAGTACCTAACTGTGGAAAAGTTAGAGAAAATTGGTCTGATATTTAGGTGTCCTTTTATGGTAAATTATGAGCATATTCTTAGGAATATTTTCTGTTCTTATTCTCCCCAATCTATGGCAGGCCATTATAATCCAAATCAGGAAAATCTTCCTATAATCAAGGAAATAATCCTGGCTGATTTAGGTTGATTGAGTTCTTCCTAATAATGTGTAATCTTGAGGTACACCTCTTGGTTCTGTTTAAATAGGCCAAGAGGGTTGTTGCTTTTGATTAAGTTTTATCAATAAAAACTTCAGGAAGTTCTTCATGGTATCAGAGAAGGTTTGAATCATTTCCTTTCTATATGCCTGTTGTCATACTCAAATGACAAAATTCATCAAATCTGCCATGGCGAGTGAATCCGAGAGTGGCACATCCAACCTAAACTCCAGCCAAATGGCCAACCCCACTTTTGCTACCAATATCTCAGAAAATAGCTTGATGCCAATTACTGGGCACAAGCTTAATGGCCATAATTTCAGTTTATGGTCTCAATCCGTAATGATTTTTGTGTGCGGCAAAGGAAAGGAAGATTATCTTACCGGCGTTGCAGTTCAACCACAAGAGGACAACCCTGCTTATCGAACTTGGAAGATGGAAAATAACCTCGTGATGTCATGGCTGCTAAACTCCATGACCAATGAGACGGGTGAAAACTTCATGTATTACAAGACAACAAAAGAAATATGGGAAGCAACCCATGACACATACTCAAACAAAGACAATACTTCTGCTGTATTTGAAATCAAGGGAATCCTAGGCGATCTGAGGCAGGGAGAGTCATCAGTCACAGAATATTTCAATCAATTGATGCGGTGCTGGCAACAATTGGACATTTTGGAGAATGTCTCATGGAACTGCGTTGCAGATGGCAAACAATATAAGCAGATCCAAGAGAAGGAAAAGATTTATAAATTTTTATTGGGGCTAAATCAGGAACTTGATGAGGTTCGTGGACGGATTCTTAGTACCAAACCTATGCCTAGTGTCTGTGAGGCCTTTGCAGAAATAAGGAGGGAGGAGACTCGGAGGAAGGTAATGCTGGGAATGACAACAGGACAGCCAAATACAGAAGGATCAGCCCTTGCAGTAAAGGGACAATTCTTGAACTCTTTTCGTGGAGGACATCAACATCAACATCAACATGGTAGACCCAAAGGCGAGGCAACCGTCCATGGTGCGAGCACTGCAAAAAGCTGGGGCATACGAAGGAAGTGTGTTGGAAAATACACGGTAAACCAGCAAATCGGCAACCTTCTTCCACTCGATCATTTCAAGCAAGCCACGGGAACGTTGTAGCAACTGAAAATTAGAAATCTGAAGGAACTGACCCATTCAACCAAGAACAAATAGAAGCTTTAAGAAAAATGCTGCAAAGCACAATCCAGAGTGCACTTAAATCAAGTGAAGGCAATACAGCAACTGTGGCACAGAAAGGTAATTTCTATACTGCTCTAAGTGCAAAGAAAAATCCTGCAGAGTGGATCGTCGATTCGGGAGCGTCAGATCACATGACAGGAGATATTACAACCTTTACTGATTTCAAAACTGCCACAAATGGAACATCTGTCAAAATTGCCGACGGAACACACTCAGAAGTGACCGGTATAGGTTCAGTCATCATATCCAAGGAGCTCACTCTGAAATCAGTCCTATTTGTGCCTAATTTAGACTACAATTTGTTGTCTATTAGTAAACTTACAAAGGATCTTAATTGTGTTACTAAATTCTCTTCTACCTTGTGTGAATTTCAGGCTTTGAGCTCGGGGAGGACGATTGGCAATGCTAAAATGAGTGCAGGACTCTATCTCTTGAGGACTGAAGCCCCTGTATGTCTCCCACAAAAAACTTCATGTTCTGCCTCATTTCAGAATAAAGAAAGTGCTTTGCTATGGCATTATAGGTTAGGCCATCCAAGCTTTATATATTTGAAAAAGTTGTTTCCAAATCTGATTAATAAAAGTCCATCTTTCTTTCAGTGTGAAGTCTGTCAGTTATCTAAACATCCTAGAAATTCCTTTCCTATTCAGCCATACAAAAAATCTCATCCTTTTTATATGATCCATAGTGATATTTGGGGACCATCAAGAATCAAAAATATTTCGGGACATCGATGGTTTGTCACATTCATAGATGATCATACCCGTATCACTTGGCTCTTTCTAATGAAGGAAAAATCAGAAGCAGGACAAATTTTTCAGAATTTTCACAAAATGATTGAAAACCAGTTTGGCACCAAAATCCAAATCTTGAAAACTGATAATGCTAGAGAATTCTTTCACTCCTTCCTTGGGACATACCTTAGTAAACATGGTATTATTCACCTTAGTTCTTGTGTTGATACGCCACAACAAAATGGTATAGCTGAACGGAAAAATAAACACTTGTTGGAAGTTACACGTTCTCTAATGTTGACAAATCATGTCCCAAAATTTTTCTGGGGGGAAGCAGTAATGACTGCTACATATTTGATTAATCGAATGCCTTCTCGTATCCTAAAATTTCAAACTCCATACCAATCTCTCATCACCATCTATCCTCACATTCGGTTTATGACTAATTTACCACTCAAAATCTTTGGTTGTACATCATTTGTCCATGTTCATCATCCTAGTAGCAAGCTTAACTCTAGATCCATTAAGTGTATCTTCCTAGGATATTCATCAAATCAAAGTGGGTACAAATGTTACTCTCCAATCACAAAAAGGTTCTACAACACCATGGACGTTACATTCTTTGAAGAATAACCATTCTATTCCAAATCCGATATTCAGGAGGAGAATTCTGTAGAGGAATATCAGATTCATTCTATGGTTCCTAATGTGTCTATGTTTCCTAGTGTGTCTAGTCAGATTGCTCCAAACCTGGCTCCAAATATGTCTAGCCCAATTGAATCCAATCCTAATTTGTTTCAAGCATCTCCTGTCCATGATCCTCATTTTCCTCCTATCCCAAAAGAAAAAGAGCTAATTGTCTATTCTAGGAGGCCAAAAGGCCAAAAGGAGATTGAAAATTGCACTCATCCACAGTATTGTCAAGAAACTTCCTCAAGCCCACAGCACCACACAGGTAATGATTCCTCTACCTTTGATTGCCCTAATGATTTGGATCTGCCAATTGCTCTGCGAAAAGAGAAACGAACATGCACTTCATATCCAATTGGAAACTTTCTTTCTTATAACAACTTATCTTCTGGATACAAAGCATTTGCTTCGTCTTTGAGTGATATACAGATCCCAAGAAATGTTCAAGAAGCGCTAGAGCAGCCTAGATGGAAGGAAGCAGTTGTGGAGGAAATGAATGCTCTTAAAAAAAAACAATACCTGGGAGTATACAGAATTACCTACTAGGAAGAAGATAGTTGGGTGCAAGTGGGTATTTGCAGTCAAGTACAACAAAGATGGAAGCATAAATCGATTCAAGGCCAGACTTGTCGCCAAGGGTTTTACACAGTCTTACGGTATCGATTATGAGGAGCCATTTGCTCCTGTTGCAAAACTCAACTCGATCCGTGTTCTTCTCTCTCTTGCAGCAAATCAAGAATGGCCACTACAACAACTAGACATAAAGAATGCCTTCTTAAACGGTGATCTAGAAGAAGAAGTATATATGGAAGTTCCACCCGGCCTTGATACTTATGAAAACTTTGGAAAGGTATGCAAGCTAAGGAAATCATTGTATGGCCTTAAGCAGTCACCTCGCGCATGGTTTGAAAAATTAACCCAAGTGGTAAAAAGGTATGGGTTCACTCAATGTCAAATAGATCACACTATGTTTATCAAGTTCTCTCTTGAAGGAAAAAAGACGATCATGATAGTGTATGTCGATGATATCATCCTAACGGGTGATCACCTAGAAGGAATTGAGCTTTTGGAAAATGTTCTTGCTACTAAGTTTGAGATTAAAGACTTGGGACAACTCAAATATTTTCTGGGAATGAAAATAGCTCGCACTCAACAGGGAATTTCAGTTTCACAACGGAAATATACCCTGGATCTTCTAAAGGAGACATGCATGTTGAACTGCAAACCAGCCTTCACTCCTATGGAATCCACTGATAAGCACTTAATGGAAGAAGAAGCAAGTTTGGTAGACAAAGGAAGATATCAAAGACTAGTGGGAAGACTAATCTATCTCTCACATACTCGTCCAGATATAAGTTTTGCTGTGGCGATGGTGAGTAGATACATGAATCAACCAACAGAGAAGCACTTGGAGGTTGTTTTTAACATTTTACGATACCTAAAACAAAGTCCAGGTAAAGGTCTTTTCTTTGGGAAATCAACAGATCGAGAAGTAAGCATTTTCACCGATGCAGATTGGGCAGGTTCTTTAACTCACCGCAGATCTACAACAGGGTATTGTACATATGTTTGGGGAAATATGGTTACTTGGAGAAGTAAAAAACAAGTTGTAGTTGCAAGAAGCAGTGCTGAGGCAGAATTCAGAGCAATGTGCCATGGGATCTGCGAAGGAATTTGGCTTAGGAGGATGCTAGAAGAACTTAGAGCACTCAAGCTGATTCCAATGATGTTGCAGAGTGACAACAAGGCTGCCATTGAGATAGCAAGGAATCCAGTCCATCATGATAGAACCAAGCATGTCGAGATTGATCGCCACTTTATCAAAGAAAAAATTGAACAAGGCATACTCAAGCTCTCCTATGTCCCAACTAAGCAGCAGATAGCAGACATATTCACAAAAGCATTACCTAGACACAATTTTGAAGACTTGAATTCCAAACTGGGTATGATTGACATCCATCACCCAGCTTGAGGGGAAGTGTGGAAAAGTTAGAGAAAATTGGTCTGATATTTAGGTGTCCTTTTATGGTAAATTATGAGCATATTTTTAGGAATATTTTCCGTTCTTATTCTCCCCAATCTATGGCAGGCCATTATAATCCAAATCAGGAAAATCTTCCTGTAATCAAGGAAATAATCCTGGCTGATTTAGGTTGATTGAGTTCTTCCTAATAATGTGTAATCATGAGGTATACCTCTTGGTTCTGTTTAAATCGGCCAAGAGGGTTGTTGCTTTTGATTAAGTTTTATCAATAAAAACTTCAAGAAGTTCTTCAATAATTGAATATTTTACCTTTCTGCATTCTTTAATTTTCTGTTTTCTTTCCTGATGAAGACCACTAACAATGGTGTCCCTCATTAAATAGGATTGTTGAAGGTTTGTAGGGGTCTTCAATGACTTTACTTTACCAGAGCTCAGGATGTTGTCCTTATCAATTTCTTTTCTTATTTGTTTTTTTCAATGACGCAGCCGCATTTTTTCTATCAAAGGAGTGCACTGCTGCTTCTTTACCTCTTGTTCCTCTTCTTTCTCCTCTTTTACCTAGAGCTCATCTTCCTTTTCCTTCTCTACCTTCTGCTGCTCATGCAAGGTTTCTGCACAAAGAATACTAACAAAAGAAGAGATCAATTACTTACTGTAAGTTGAGGAAAAAAAATTATTAACTATTGATAATATAGTGTAAGCTGAGAAAAAAAATCAATCACTTATACAGCTGATGCCATCCACAAGAATTCGTTCCATATACTGTAGCCGCAAAAATGGGACATCAGTGACATGTAAGTAGAGTTCCTCTCTATTCAAAATCTGCTCCATGAACCGCATCAAATATATAGAGCGTGAAACACCATCTTTTTGTTGTGACCAGTTGCGGACATGGGTCAGTGAGTAGGAGGACATAGGTTCTTCATCTTTGACTATGATGGAGAAACATTTCTTAAAACCCATCCTCTGCAGGTGGATTAAGCAAAGATTAGTTAAAGACAAAGGACAACATAAAAATTTTGATGAATAATACCATTTTTCTTGCAGAAACATCATATTTTTTTTGTAAAATGGATTAGTGTAGATATTCCTTATCAAGGACAAGAAGATGGTAGTGCTCATTAGCAACTATTGGTATTAGGACCACCCCCACGTGTTTGTAGACATTCAAGGGATCCGTCATCAAACTTATTAAACCCTTGTTATCATCGCGTATTTTCGACATTTGTAGAGCTAATGGTCTCATGATTGTGCCCCGCCTCTTGTACACTAACAGTTTCTTCCTCAAAGATTCATTCAGCATGAGGCAAAATATATCAACCAATCATCCATTAGCATATGCTTACCATTCAGCAATTCGCAAAGTTGGGTATAAGTAGTGCTCCTGTACTTGTCCTTCCACACATCCATCCTTAAATGAAAGCGAAAATGATCAGAAAATTATAGCAATTAAACATAAGTATTAAATTCTTAAGTATGCATTATTAATAAATGGAACGATATGGAGAGAAGTAGCAATCTTACTCGCCCATATCACTCTTAAGGAACTTATTGATTTCCTTTTGTTACCTGTCATTTAGCTGCTTGTAACCAGCTGGATGTTTTCTCTTGTATGTTAAAAGGGCAGTGAGAAAAGTTTGCTTGTTTGGAAGTGGCAATGCTGATTTGTTCTCCTTCAATTTATGTAACCAACTTTCCATTGTATGAACATTCTCCTTCACTGACTTCACGGCAACTAGTAAGAGATTGAGGGAGGAGCCTTCTTTTGGTTTTGGTTGAAAATGTTGTTAATTGCGAACCTCATGGCTCAACATCTGCATGGATCCCAACAAGCGGACAATTACATAGTCTTTTTCTTGGTTTTTTTCGATTCTATCATTTAAAGAATGATGCACAGGCCTATCAATTCTAGCTCTAGCCCAAGTGACCTCTAATATGTCAATCTCTTTCTTGTTGAGGGGAATGAGCTCTGAAATCTAGAAGCAGAGAAACAAAAACTCCTAAGAAGTAGAGTATACTAAGCTAAAAGTTAATACTTTAGAATACTAAACTAATACTATGTAGTAAACAGGTCAAATAATCTGAAAGTCGTAATACTAAGTAGTAAAATACTAAACTAATCAAAAATGCAAAATAATAAGCTATAAAAGGCATGAAATGTGCTTACTTCTCTCCTAGAGAGGAAGTTCAAAAGATCATCTATTGATG
Organism: Dioscorea cayenensis subsp. rotundata; assembly: GCF_009730915.1. Classification (NCBI taxonomy): domain Eukaryota; kingdom Viridiplantae; phylum Streptophyta; class Magnoliopsida; order Dioscoreales; family Dioscoreaceae; genus Dioscorea; species Dioscorea cayenensis. Next base: position 3,588,001 of record NC_052482.1, read on the forward strand.
TTGTCTTTCGAAAGCTCTCCTCTTCATAGCAAAGAGCTCGGGGTACTTTCCCACAGTGTACCTTTTTCCCTGTGCCCGTCAATTCATAAAATCATATGTTTAGTGCAATAATACATCCCCGCACATAGCCAGTCTTCATCTTCGTAACTGAGCACCTGGCTTTAACACACTTAGCTGTCTTGGGAACATCATCCATTAAAAATTTGTGAACAGCCTGTACCCATGCATATTGGCCCAATGAGTAGAGATGATTGACATATTGGCCAACCCAATTTGGGATAGTGCTAGCGTGTGGGGAAAGAGGAAGGAGGCCATCATGTAAACCACAAGCAATCTTAGAAAATTCTCTTCACTTGTGTCAAGGACAAGATCCAACAGCTTCTTCTTAATGATGTCTCGGTTTCGATCTTTGCATATCGCCAAATACTTCTCCTTAAATAGAGACAGAGGCTTTCACTGCTTGAAGTCCACCATTGTTCCATTGCATAGTAGATCCAATATGAATGAAACATTTTTGGGACTGAAGTATACATGGCCTTTACCAATCTTAAATTTATGGGTTCTTTGATTATAAAGTTGAAGGTCATCTAATAATCCTCTCTTGGACTATTGGATACCAATCCTATAAAGGCTGAATGAAGTTAAGCGGATGATCTCCCAATGCCGTTGACTCATTTGCTTCTTCAAATCATTGAGGGTGGATACTAGTGGAAGCAAATGGCATCTCCCATTAACAAGGTTGGTAGATTTCATGCCCTTTTTTTTTTCTTATCTGAGACCAAGAAAATAAAGTTTCAATGGTAATGAAAAATAACAAATGCTTGTGGACTTTTTTTCAATGCATGTAGACAAAAATAATAACTTGTGCGTTAGTAATTTCAGATGATGAACTTAAGAAGCATTAAAGAGAAAATAATAAGAAAATAGAGCAATAAAATATAAGCATTAGAGAGCTTAGTCTTTATGAGTTTTAGAATACTTCTAATTAAAAACTGAAGAAGTAGTAAACATGTACCCAGAAACTCACCAAACTAAGCAGTAAAATCCTAAACTAACCTGAAACTCATAAAGACTAAGCATTAAAATGTGCACATTATTAGTCTCAAATCTTCAGATAAGAACTGAAAGTAGCAGTCAGACTAGACACATATATCACTTCAATTAAGATGAACAAAAATTCACACATTTTCATACCCCATTTGATTATAAACTCCTTGTCTTTCTATAATGATTATTAGATTAACTCAGAATACCTGCTATAAGTTGCAGGCAACAGTGATTGTTGTTCATTTCGTACCTTTGGTTGTGTATGTTATGTTCATCTTCCTGCACATGAATGTACAAAACTTGCTACTCATATAGTTAAATGTGTTTTTCTAGGATATTCTTACATTAAAAAGGTTATCTTTGTTATGATCCCAACCTGCATTGCATTTGAATTTCTAGAGATGTGATTGTTTTTTGGAAAGTCAATATTTTTTCTCTTGTCAAGATCCTTTTTCTCCTTCATTTTCTGTACTACCTTTGTTTTTGACTCTACTGTCGATCCCACAATTTCTAAACCACTTGTGGTCTGTCAAAGACTTCCGTCTATCACAATAAATTAAACTCAAAAGCCTCTTAAACATTATTCCCTTATTGTTTATCCTGCTTCAACAACTGCACCTGCTCCACATAGGCATGTTCTCGGGTTAGTACCCCTCCCAGATAGATAAGGTTTCTCAAATCCAACATGGGTATTGGTGGAAAGCTACCGAAGCAGAGCTTCTTGCACTTGAAGAAAATTAGACTTGGGAAATTGTATAACTTCTTCCATTTGTTAAACATCTTAGCAGTAAATTTGTGTTCTCTACCATGCTTTGATCTGATGGATTTATAAAGTTTTACAAGGCTTGGTTGGTGGTTCTTCGGATATAATCTAGACTACGAAGAACCTTTTGCACCGGTGCCCAAAATGACCATTGTGCGAACCATCCTAGCACTTGCTGCATCTGAATGTTGGACTTTACTCCAAATGGATGTCAATAGTGTGTTTTCATAAAACTTACGTATAGTATGCCTACTTCCTTTCTTGGTGATATTTGCAAACTAAAACGCTTTTTATATGCCTTGAAACAAGCACCACGTGTATGGTTTGAAAAGTTTCAATCTACTCTCCTTGAGCCGGCTTTTACTCAGAGTCAATATGACTCTTCTCTGTTTCTTCAATAGACAATCAAAGGCATAGTTATCCTTCTTGTTTATGTGGATAATATTGTTATCAATGGAAGTACATTCAAGATTTAGTTCACTTAGCCGGATTCACGTGCTACTTCCGCTGAAACTCCAATGGAAATGAATATAAAGTATCGAAGTAATGAAAGAGAGCCTTTTATGGATCTTATTTATTCAACTATCACCCACCTAGATGTCTTTTATATTATGCACATTGTTATCAAGTTCATAAAGTCTCCTCAGCATCTCCACCTATATACAGTGAATCGCATTATTTGATACATCCTTGGCACTCCTAATCGTGGTCTATTTTTTCTTTCTGGTTCTTCACGTCAATTACAAGCTTATAGTGATGCTGATTGGGCAGGTTGCTCTAACACTAGGAAATCTATTATTGGTTGGTGTATGTTCTTTGGTGATGCTCTTATATTTTGGACATGCAAGAAACAAATTTATGTATCCAAGTCATCTACTGAGGAAAATATCGTGCCTTGTTTACTGCATGCTTTATGATCATTTGGTTGTGCAATCTTCTCATAGAACTTGGTTTCCACAAAGTCAATCAACTCCATTACATGCTGATAATGCTAGTGCTATTTAAATTGTAGCCAATGTTGTCTTCCATGAGTGCACGAAGCACATAGAAGTTGATTGCCACTCCATCTGAAAGGCCTATGGCCACCAGGTTATTATTATGCCTTATGTCTCGACCGCTTTGCAACTATGTCAGCACCATAATTTTCTCATTGACAAATTGATGTTTGTAGATTTATCCGCATTAATATGAGAAGGGGGAAGGGGGGTGGGGAATGTTAGCAGAATTTGCTGATTTTATGATTGATGGTTGATTTTATGCCTAATTTATGCTTGAGTTTAGGCATGCATGATATTAGACCTTGCAACTAGTCATTTATAAACAACATATTTTGTGTTGTAAATTATACTTTCCTTAATTGCAATATGAACAAAATCTGTATATAGCTAATTTCAGGGTTGGAAATCAGTTTGTAATTTGTATATAAGTGGAGTTCTCCACCAAGAAATGACACCATTTTTTAATAAAGTTTTCTTAGGAAATCAAAGTTTGTCAGTCAAAGTTTGTTAGGTTATAAGGTAATGGCTAGGTTTGGAGTTGCTAACTTTTATTTATTTGCTTGCTCACCTTGTTGTGATTATCAACATATTTTGCATTTGATTTATTTAACATGTATGATGGGGATATTAGGGTAACTAATAATGCGCATTAGTTAATTTGGAAAATATGAATTTAAAAATATAAGTTAGTTTTCTCATCTATTAGTTTAGTTTTGGGTTGAATCGAGCCCATATAATATATTTGGTTTGCATTTAACATGGTATTAGAGCTTGGTTTGTTTTGTTTGTTGACAAGACTAGTTAAAATAGATTAGCACTTATCAAAAGGGCTTGGTTGAGTAATTAATTTAGATTAGAATATTTAAGTCTGGTTCTCATTGTATCAACTTAAGCGTTTGGGTTGAATTGGGCATAATGGTATATGTAATAGTATTAGTGGGTCCTTACATTGTCAAGGTGTTTTGTAAAACACACGGTATCTTGAACATTTGTAGAGTTCAAAAAAAAAGTCTATGGGAGTTTGACGATTTATATTTTGTTTATAGTGAATTGACCTTCATCTTTTAGGTTATTTTTTGGCTCATTATTTTTTATCAATATCTTTTTTTGTCTCACCAGTGTACTCACGTACCAGTCTATGCGGGTGTTTCACTTTCACATGCGCTCACGCCTATGCCTGTTAACTCATGTGGTGTTACCAATTGGGTAGCTTGCCATGGCACTTGATCGAGGTCCATATGGCTCTGATGAGGGTTTCCCTTTTTGCTGCTTTTCAACTAGTTTTGTAGTCATTGGATAAGAGCCCTATATATATTGGTGGATCTTCATTTCAAACAACATAAGGGAAGAAACTAGCTCTCTCTGGTGCTTCAACCTGTTAATGAGCAACCACCTTTCCTCTTCCTTGCTTACATTTCTTTTATATGATCTCTGTCGTTCTTCTTCACTTGGGTGAAATTTGAGCAAACAACTCCTTTCCAACATGCTAAGTGTGCAGAAGCTGAGCTCAAGGTTTTGTTGTACCCCGAGGTTGGAGAGATGCTCAAAAATTTTTGCATTGAGGGGGCGTAAAATTCATCTTACGGCAATGTAACATGCATCTTAGACACAGGCTTGTCAATCTTTATTATCAGTTTTAATTACTATTGATTAGTGTTAATTTCATGCTAATAGGCTTTTTAATGGCTTTGGTCAATACATCTCAAGAAGCCAAAAGCACCTTTGGTATTTCAAGAACGTATTCATATTGTGTAATGTAAGCATTTCATTATTTCTATAAGTCATTCACAGTCATGTTTTCACATTGCAAATTAGGGTTGATAATTTTACTTATAAAGTGTTCTTTTAGTTTGACTCTCTTTCAAATCCTTCAAGAGAGGGGATTCGGTCATAGGTTAATAGCATGAAGGAAACAAACCTCATTCATGTTGTAAAATATAGAACTGAATAGAACAGTACAACAGCAAAATAAATGAAAATAATACTGAGAAATAAAGGACACAAAGATGTTACGTGGAAAACCCCTAAATAATTAGGGTAAAAACCACTGGCAAAGATAGAAGAATTTACTAAGTGGGAAAATTTCAGGAGTTACAATCTCTCTAATAAGAAGGAGAAAACCAGTACTCTCTCTTATACTAGGAGAATAAACTAACTCTCAAAATATTTTTTCACACATTTTTTCTTTCTCTACTTTCCTCTCACTCTCACTTCTTCACTTGATTCTTCACTCAAGTTGTGTATGAAGGGAATGAGAACCTCACATATTTATAGGCCAACTAAAACCACCATTTTCTTCTAACATATGGGCACTGTTGGGGCCTGCTACCAACAATTCAGCAAGTTTTCTTCCCTGCTTGTAGTTGTAAAGTTAAATTTGTTATGTAGTGCTAAGCATAAGGAAAAAAGGTGATTTTTATTGAATGTCTGGGCTTCAACTGCATCCATAAATTATAATTTGTTAGTTGATTAGAGTTTCACTCCATTTACTCATGGATTTTATTTAAGTTTCTAAGTTGGGAGCCATGCACATGTACATGTTATCTGCCTTTTTTTTTCACTTCTTTTTGCATTTTTTTTAGCTGTTTATTAAACTATTATTGGAATGAATGATCTATTGTGCAAATAGAAAAAGGTGAAAAGAAAAATGACATTTACTAACAACTGAATTTCCCTTATTGCCACCCTAGCAAAATTCCATTTGTCTCACTAGTGTTTTGGAAGAGAAAATTTATAGTATTCACAGCACATAACATTAGTCATGAACAGTGAATAACACACTATGAATTGTTTCAGAGGCCCAGTGAATCATTAAGCTCTTATTTATGAATTATATGACCATAATGGTTTAGATTGGTTAGAGTGTTGGCTTATGTTTAATAAACACTATAAATTTGTAGCATGAACATGAAAACACAGTATTGCCGAAGGGTTTTAAGGCAAGTTCTAGCATTGGCCTAGGCCTCAGTTGTCCAACCTAATGATTATATTCTAAAATGTTTGTCTGTTTATTGTAGAGTAGGCTATAATTTGTAGGAAAAATAAAAAATTCAGTGGATTTTTGTTCCCAATAATCACTATAATGAGATGATAAAAGATTCGTGATGAGATTTGTTTTAATGCATTATTAATTGGCAAAAGTACTCTACGTAAGATATTATCTATGCTCTCATTTGAGGAGATAATCAATACTTAGTTTAGATTGATTGTGAGAGCAGAAGAGTATTAAAATCATTAACTGAGTCACAGCCCAAGATTGGCAGTGTGGTGTCTCATTGAAGAGAAACTCCAAAACAAGGACAAATTGTACATGAATGTTGTGGAAGTATTTTATTGCGTCAAGGTATGTAGGTAGCCTCATTATCATACAAGTCATATTCGGTCTCTTCCTCTTAAAGGTGTAACAGTACATGAATGTTGTGGAAGAATTTTGTCATGTCAAGATGAGTGGCCTAACTATCATACTAGTCATATCCGGTGTCCTCTTCCTCTTAAAGGTGGTAACATATACATGGATGATGTGGAAGAACTTTGTTATGTTAAGATGCTATCATACAAGTCATAATTGGTGTTTTCTTCCTTCTGAAGGTATTAGCACCACATGCCAAGGGTTAGAAGCCAAAAGCACATTTCATATTTTAAAGAACTCATCCAAATTTTTTTTTTCTATTTCATTTTGTTCTTCTTGTATATTTGCTTGATTAAATAATGCCAAATAATCATAATGGCTATTTAAATGATTAGAGACTGATAATAATCTTGTTTTGTTTCTGTGTTCTTTGATTAAGGTGAACATTTCTGATGGGACCGCTTGCAGCAGCAGGATAAAGATGTTTTTCTTTTAAAAAAGGAGAGAATAAAAACAGCAGAAAACCTTCTCCACCTACCAAGTGTTGCCATCCTGAATGGCCCCACATTGGTGCTATGTGAATCCAAGAGAAGAAGAGCATCTTGATCAGGGTTTCCCACCAAGGATGGTTTGACAGTTGAAGAATCCCACTCCTGACTCTTTATCTTTTTTGACAGAACAAAGGTGACAAAAACTCTCTTTTTCACCTGAATGTTAACAACAATAATCCAGTTGAACAGTTTTGCAGTTGATGCAATTCAACATTAAACATCATCTTTTTTTGGCAGAACAAAGGCAGCAAAGCATATCTTTCTTTTGCTTGAATGCTAACAATAATAATGCCATTGAACAGATGCAGCTTTGACAGTTAAAAGGAATTCAAATGTCAAAAACCATCTTTTTGGCAGAACAAAGGTGACAAAGTATCTTTCTTTCTTTCTTTCACCCAGAAAACATTATTGATGCCAATGAACAGGTGCAGGAATATTTGTCTGAGAGACAGTTGAAGAAATTGAACATTAAACAAAATCTTTTTTGACAGAAAAACGGTGGCAGTATCTTTCATTCTTTCACCCAGATGTTAACAATTTAATGGCAATGAACAGGTGCAGGAATAGTTGTGAATGGTTTGATTGTTGAAAGCAGTGAACATCAAACACCATCTGTTTTCGCACAACAGAGGTAACAGGGTATCTTTCTTTCACCCAAATGTCTACTGTTAATGCCAATGATTAGTTTCAGGAATGCTTTTGAATAGTTTTGACATTTGTAGAACATCAAATATCATCTTTTTGGTAAGACCAAAGTTGACAGAATCTCCCTTTCTTTCTTTTACACAGACACTAGTAACCCTGCCAATGAATAATTGCAGGAATTATCTTTCCAGTAGAACAAAGATAACAAAGTATCTTTTTTTGTTCTTTTTTTCACCTAAAGATTAAACAATTAATGCCAGTGACAAGTTGCAAGAATACTTGTGAATAGGAATGGAACATCAAACATCAACTTTTTGTCAGTTAGTTGCATGAATAGTTATGATTGTGGTTTGACAGTCGAAGGATTTAACATAAACAAAACCTCATCTTTTTATTTTTCTTTCCTTTTTGTGTGTTTTATTCTTTCACCACAAATGTTAACAGGAATAGTTTGTGGCTGGTGATTGGAGACAATAATGGTGTGTGCTCCTTATCTTGTTTGTCCACTATTGAAGAACAGACGAAAGTCCCAAAGCTATGTATGACTTCCTTATCTTTAAGTGCATTTTGTGTCAAAATATCAATCATTTTCCTTTCTTTATTGTGCTACAGTGACTGCTTACCTTACCCTTTCTATGTACATTGACTAATGTCAGTGCTTTTGCTCTAAGCTATACACACACTGATCCATTATCTAGGGATGTCCCTAGATTTTAAATCTAGAGATGTCCATAATAGTCATCGGATGATAATCTGATGGCTCTTATCATTTATGAACAATAAACAGTAGAGACCGCATTTTACAGTATTGTATAGTGATAATGAACAGTAAGAAGGTGTACAGTGTTTATATAAATAATTAACCGTCAGATGATGATCCAATGGTTTAGATTTAAAACGTCCATAGATTTCAAATCTAGGGACTTACCTAGATGATCTTTTTTCTATATATATATATATATATATGTATATATATATATGTATGTATGTATGTGTAAATATATGTATGTTTTTCATGGAATAGTTCTGAAAATTATTATATTAATTTTGTAAATGTGAATATTTAATTTTGTGCTATTTAGGAGTGAATCATTGAATACTTTAGTTTAGAAACTTTCTTTTATTTTTTTGGGCCAATCAATGCTTTGACTATTGCTTTCCTTGTTGGAAATACAGTAGGAAAGATAATAGGACCATACAATTGGAAGGTGTTGTTATTTTTATCTCATTATGTATATATATATATATATATATATTTATGTGCATATTCTTCAAAAAATGGAAGAATGAGCAGCTAACTGATATGTCTTGTAACAGTCATATTTGTTTATGTACTTTGCAAATCATTTTAATTAACTTAAATACTCCTCTAATCAAAAGTCTTTTGGGAGGGTGTGGTCGTGGAAGCCTTTTTTTTTATAATATAGATAAATAGCAACTCTTAAAATTATTATTGACAAGAAGTTGACCTCAATTTTTTTCCAATGAGAAAAATAAACTACTAATTTCTGTTGTGAATGTGGTAGTATGCAAGATATTGAACAAATTTTTTAATTTATTATTGGTTGGTATAATTTTATGAGGATCGGTAATCTATGGACGTCAACAGTAGCCGTTGGATGGTAATACAACAGTTTTAATCATCATAAACGAAAACGCATTCTACATTGTTGTATAGTATCATAAACAGTAAATTGTGCACAATATTTATATGAACAAATAACTACAATATTTATATGAACAAATAACTATTGGATAATGATCTAACAGTTTTAAATTCAACATTCCTAGATAACAGTAATTTAGGGACTTACCTAGATTATTTTTTGCCTTATTATATATATATATATATATATGCTTGAAATGGAAGCAAATATTAATGATAGTTTTAGTTTTTCTAAATTTAAGTTGTAAGTATAGCATAAATTACCAAACTACCCATTGGTTTTTTATCCTTGTAAAATTTATAATCATTATCACTGTTAAAGAAATAGAGATTCTCCCAAAATTGTAATTTTGGCAAACAAATCAAAACAGTATGTTTTCTATCCGAAGATGTTTATTTTATTAAATTCGTTTTGGTGTTTTACCAAAAGCAAAAGTTTTGATATTTTATAAAATTATAGCAAAAAGATATCTTCGAAAAGCATTTCTTAAAAAACTAAGTGCACCTTTAGTAATATTTTCTGTTTTTGGTTTTTTTTTTCTTGAAGTTTAGAAATTATTTTATTTTTAAATTTTAGTTTTTTAAAACTCAAATTAACATGATTTTTTAGTTTATTGGTATCGGATTTTTTTATGTAGAGTGTTTGTGTTCTGTCGATAAGAATCTCAGTTCACACAAGATTAAAATACAAATGTGTTGAGGTAGTAATTTTATTCCTATGTACATTCTTAATACATAATTTATTCATATTTTATAAAAAAAAATATTATATATAATTGTTCAATGTTTTTTTTAAAATTTACTCAAATCTAATCTGTTTTACCTATCTTAAAAAAATATTTAATAAAAATATAAAATTACATCACCCTGCAACCGATGAATTGATGTGTTTTTTTTTCTCTTCCAATTTAAAAATCAAGAATATAAATTAGTGACTTGTCAATATATATGAACAAAATAGGTGGTGGTAAACATGCTATGAGACTATAAATTCTTGCAAGATAATAAATAGGCACATTATTTTTGTTTGACTTTTAAAAAAATGAGAATGGTCGCAAATGATGAGGTTAATAAATAGTGCCCTATTCTTTATGAATTTAACTACTATTTTAGGGAAAGAGAGAGAATAAATAGACTCCACATTTGACATGAAAAGAATATTTATGTGAAGTTTAGGGCAAAAGGAAGTGGACCATATATTCTTGGAACAAGGTACCATTGATGGAGCTTAAGAACACAACAAACAAAAAGGAATGGTCATTCATGTCCCCAACTTCTTCTTAGGGTTTCTTTATTCTTAGTTGAAAGTTAGACATCTTTATTACATTATCCAATGAGAGCTTTAGGGTTTGAGAACACTAAAAGAGGGTTATGTTCTTAGGTACAAGATGGAGGATAGCATGAGTGGGAATCTTTTTTTAATAGTCTATTAAGGAATAAAAACACCCATTATTACAAGTTTGAATGTTAAGATGCACCACAAACTGATTTGGGGGGTTTAAGGTAAATTTGCATTGGTCACATATCAAAAAGTAATTTCTCTTTGGTCATGATGAATGTTGTTAGTGAATTTTTTTTTTTTTAATTATGGAAAAAAAGGCACTTTATGTAGTTAATAAATTTTAAAAGGAATTTTTTTATATTGAAAATACTCTCTTTATACTCCACAAATATTTGTTTTTGAGAAATTATCACTTCGTGTCTTTTTTCCACCTCAATTTTTATTGAAGAGTTCATTGGGGTATATGTGATCCCATGTATATTCTACCCCCAATATGTTTGTGTTTACTAACCAGAAGAAAATGAGACCAATAGAGTTAATCTAAGTAATAAAAGTTTCAAATGTTTAAACAAGTGATTTTAAGTTCAACCATTATACATGAAAAAAATTTATAGAAAGAGATCTACCATTTTATAGGACTCTTAGTATTTCATCTTTGGACTAGTTTAAATCTCGTGACTATTAGGAAATCAATTTTTTTGTTACTTTTGGAATGATTATTTAATTATATATTTTTACAAAATAAATAAATTTATTTATGCCTCTTTAAAAATTAGATTCTTTTTCATGCATATTTCTTGGCAAATATTTTTGTTTTCGATATATATATATATATATATATAAGTGCATATTTAAACATATAAATCTCATAAAAATCTTCCTTCTGTGCATCTACAACTCAATCATGTATACCTTATTTCAAATTTAAAATTTTTACATCTTATAAGGATGTATGGCAAAATTGTTTTAAAATTTGATTTAATTATTAATGCACGTCTAAACATATAAATCTCTATTTAATCGCTATTGAATATGTTTTGTCAAAGTATTTAATTGTTTATATGCATAATACTGCTATAAAAGCATTAGTAATGCCTTGTTAAGTTTTTGTTAATTATCTATTATTACAAGGGTATGTTTAGCTCGGGAAAAAAAAAATCTAAGTAACTATAAGTTTATTACAAAGTGAATTAAATTTTAGCTTATATATAAATCTAGCTTTTCCACCGCTACCTACCTATTTTACAAAACAAAGTATATATGCACCTTTTCAAATATATATATATATATATATATACAGAGAAGTAATCCCTTTATATGCTCATTACAAGAAGGTTGACTAAGGGGTATTAGAGGGTTTTCAAATAATTTTTTAATTCCAAAACAATAAATTCAAATAGTTTAAGAATCTTGCACAATAATAAGGATAACATTAATTTCTTAAAAATTTAAAATAAAATTTAACTAAATACTAAATTGCTCTTTTCTTCGAACCATATATTTTTTTTTTACCTTGAGACTATGAATATGATTTTTTTTTTTCATTTATATAATTTAGAAATTTAACAAAGAGTAAAATTGAAATAAAAAAATAAATAAATATTGATTTAGTATTATAAAACAACAATCATTTTAAAACAAACATTTTTTTTTAAAAACAACTTGTATTCAGACAGGTAGGTAGAGTGTGTAAAGATCTATGAGGGAAAAAAAAACCTTCCCATTATTTTGCAAATTCTCAGAAACTATACTGTCATTTTGCCCAAAAAAAAATTATATATTTAAAATTGCAATTATTTTTATTGTAATTGACTAAATAATTTAGACTTTAAATAACAAGTGGACATTCTCATTGAAATAATTCCATGAAGATGCCAGTGAGCAGTGCCAACTTGCTCACATTCAAACAAGGCATTATTTGATAACCGAACAATGGCAATTAAAAAGTATTGGATTTTTCTTTGAATGATAAAATTACCAAATTTTATTTGTGATCTTGTGATTCACTGACTTCTAATATTTTTTTTTTAAAAAAAAATTCAATTAAACCCTAAATTTTGAGGTATACTGAAATGTTAATTTCCATCTGTCTTCCTGTCTAATAATCATAATTCCCTTAAATGAAATTATCAAACATGAGATAACTTTTGAATTTTATATATTTTATGAAAATTAAAAATAATTTAAATTACTAACAAACTTCCTCGCGTTTGATTCATGTTGAAATTGTAATCAACTTATTATATAACAACCATTTTTTTTAAAAAATATAATCAATTTATTATGTAACAATCATTTAAAAAAAACTTACAAACAGTACAATTGTATTTTTTTTAACTACTCCCTCTGTTCTTTTTTATTTGTCATAAACCCATGTTTCGATGAGTAATATAAATAAATCACAAATCTTTAATTATTGAGTTAGAAGTGACTTAAACCCTTGATTTAAAAAAAAAAGTTCTAACTTTTAACAATCGCATTGGAAGAGAGTGCAATTGTAATTTTATTATTAGGTTATAAAATGAATAAATAAATATAAGGTTTGAAGTATAATTATTTTATTGAATTAAAATATTTATAATCATTTATGGCAATCATTTCCAAGACAAAGAAATGCACATCCACCATTGCACCACTTTTATATAAAAATACTTTTATCTTGGCTTTTCAGTTGAATTACGTCAAATTGAATTTATAAATTCTCACTTTTCTTAGATATCCTAACTATTTGATTTATTTTTATAAAATAAAAAAGAGGGCATTATATTAGACATGGTGTTTTTGCTTGGGGTGCCGTTCTAAATCAATGTGTGATACCTTTTTATAGCCCTAAAAATTGATATTTACTTATATATCTTCACAAATCATTCTTATTTATATATATGTGCGTGGATGGCAAGATCTTAATTCAAAAATTTTATTCAAAGACTACCTTTTATTTTTTTATTTTATTTATTTTATTTATTTTAGAGATCTTTATATCAGCCATTAGATTTAAATCCAATCATTAATATAAGGAAAAATTACTGTTCACCCCTCGTAATATTCAAAACTTCCCAAAAACCCCCTCCTACTTTTACACACCCCGGACAGCCCTTCCATTAGTGTTTAACTTCCCTTTTACCCCCTACCGTTCACTTCAAAAGGGTCCATGTTGTGAAATCCCATTTTTGGCCTTGAAAATGGTGGGAAAGGATAGCTCCAAATCACATCATGTTCAACCTTTTCAAGGGCTTTTTGCTTAGACAATGCCTAGGGGTTGCATTACATCTTGTTGTTATCCTCATTTCTCCTCATTTGATTTGTTCGACTTCAGTTCTGCCGGTTTCGAATACTGGTGAGAATCTCTTCGTTCTATCGGTTTGACCATTCCGCAGGTGTTTATTATGGCGACTCATTTGTGGTAGTCCGGGTGAAAGTTATCATACCCAAAATATATAAATCGGTTTCTCCAACGAAAATGAAGTTGATTTCCATCGGATTGGTCAAGTGCACTTCATCTTCAAATGAGTCGTAGTCGATTTTTATTGTCGAGGCGAGCATGTGCCATTGTCGTCTCCGTTTGAGAACGAGTTCATTTCGTTGTAAAGTTCTTCCTCGCTTTATTGTTATCTATTTGTATATTTTTAAATAATGTTTAAATATTTGCTATTATCCGTTTAAATATATTACTAATATGTTTAATAATTGTCATATCCGTTTAATACTTGTCATCTCCGTTTAACATTATCTTTATATGTATAACTAATCATATTAACGTGTAAATTCTCAAAGTCTCTGCGTAAAACGGTGATCTTTTTCGTTTGATCCGAATTGTTGGCGATTGCCACGTGGCGAGTGGCAGAGGTTATGAGTATCCGTGCATAAGAATTAATGACGGCATTAATTCTTATACACGGTAACATAAATATCCGAACACCCGTTCGTTGTCATCAGTCAATGTGGGTCCACTGTGCGTTTAACTTTTTTCTCGGATATGAAGAGTCAGCCTGCTTGTGGACTTCACACCATAAATAACCAGGAAGAACCCTTCCCATGGACAACCACTCCTCGTCGTCCTCATCATCCTCCTCCTCCTCCTCCTCCTCTTCCTCCTCTTCCCATGGACAACCACTTTATCTGAAAGGATGTTTCGTGAACCTCCTTCCTTATCTTGAGAATCAATCAGCCGTAATCACGCAACAAGTTAAATTATCTTTTCTTGCCCAAGCCGAAATGCTCGCATAATTGCCTGAATGCAGAGGATTCTCCAGCGGTGGATGACGGGAAGCAATTATGCGAGCTTTTCGACTTGGGTAAGAAAAGAAAGTTTTCACGTATTGCGTGATTGCGGAGGATTCTCTAGAGGAGGGAGGTCGTGAAAACATCCTTTAAGACGAGGGTTGATATTTATCACTTGAGACTTTTTTTGTTACCGCTTAAGAACATTACGTCGCTGTACAACTATGTCGCTCGTGTTTAACTACCGAGTATCTTCGCTTAAGTCCGACCACTGACACATTGATTAATAGTCGTTTTCATGAATGTGTTTGTTTAACCTTTTTTTAATGTTGTATGTTAGTGCGGGGTTCAAGTTGATGCGCATGTTATGCAGACCTGTGAGCATTCGAATGTCTGAGACACTTGTTTCAGTTATACGAGGGTCGAGTCGTGAGTGTCCAAAGTCCTTGTAAATGTTGTAAATGTTGTAAATGTTTTTGTAAATGTTTTGTAAATGTTGTAAACGAATGTTTTATTTGAATGTGAACTTCGAAATTTAAACAGAGACCTAGTGTAAAACAATGTGGGAAACAAAAAGAACGCTCATTAGTAAACAATAGAAAAAAAGTTAAACAATACGATCTACATCTTTTAAACAACGACAACGGTGTTTAAGAAAAATACGTAAAGATGTTTAATCAGATGACCCAGAGGTACCCATCTTCAACGCGATGTCAATGAAAGCATTCAATTTAAACAATAACATATATTTTAAACAGTTAAGTCACTATATTTAAACGTTTTACGTATTATTTACATGATATAGACTTTATTTAAACCTGTAATCGTTATGTTAAACACTATGTGTATCTGTTTAAACATAAAAAAACTTGACGGTTAAAGCAGATACTCATGTCGAGCGATGACAATACGTCTTCATCGCGACGATGGCATATATTTTTTTCCCTTTTTGCCCTTCCGATGGAAGGAAAAAAATACCGTCCAATCACATCACGTCTAGTCTAACCTCTATGCATTTTTTGGTCTTCATCACGACAGTGATATATATATATATATATGCACTTTTTCTTGTTTGCCCTATCCGACTCGCATTTTTGTTGTTTATATCTTCTTCTTCTTCTTCTTCTTCTTCTTCGGCTTATTTTTTTGTTCTTCATTTCATTCAATTATGCGATTTGGTTTTCGGCCGATATATTATGGAGAGTTTTTTTGTGGTATTGCTAGATTCAACGGTAGGGAAGAGTGCTAATGTTCACGACTCGCACTTCTTGGGAGTTGGTGTTAGTGAGATATGTGAGCGATGGGGTCCTCAAGTTTCTCTTGTCGAGGGTTAAGTTCATCACACCGGATGGATATAAAAGCGGTTTGCCCAATAGAAAAGCGATGTTGACTTCAGTGGATGTGCCACGTGCACTCCATCTTCAAATGTGCTCAGTAGTTGATCTTGTCGTCGAGACGTAAAAATGTGCCATTGCCGAATCCTAATGAAAACGAGTTTTACTCGTTGTAAGTTACTTCTCTATTAATTGTTCCAGTTGTCTGGGGCCATTAGTGTTTAAATATGTCCATCATCGGTTAACATATCGTACTAGTCGCTTTACGTTATTAGTTAATCGCTTAAGAATTTAATTTAACGCTTTAAATATTGTCATTATCACTTAAACATTATATTCTCCGCTTAACATATTGATCTTTTCATTTGATCGAAGTGTTGGCGAGAATTTGATTCGCGAGTGCTCCCATTCATCCCCATGGTGACCACGATGGTGTGGGATGTCTTCCTTCCTCGCCGGATCATTACGAAGGGGCATCGTTGGATATTGGACAACGCTTTTGACGGTGTCAAAGATTTCGTGGATGTACTCGAAATCATGCAATCAAAAGGAATTTTTGACTTCAAATTCATAAAGAACGAAAAACATCGGGTGACTGTGGAATGTGCTGCCGATGGTTGTCGTTGGCGCCTTCATGCATCAAAAGAGTATAACAAAAATACTTTCAGAATCAAGACAATCAACCCGTCACACACTTGCGGTGGTAGCATAGGTTCGGCGTCACATCCGAAAGCGTCCAAAAAATGGGTTAGCGCACGAGTGATTCAGAAGCTCAAGGACCGTCCCTCAGTACAAGGCCATCGACATTCGGGAAGGACATGTTGCAGGGAACATGGTGTCCACATACCATACAAGCGAGGCTTGGTTGGGGAAAAAGAGCATGCCCGGGTGGTCCTCGATGGCGTTGACATCTCCAGCTATGATTGCTTGCTTTTGGTATGTGGATAAGGTGGCTAAGACAAATCCCGACAGCGTTGCGATCGTGGAAAGAGACGGTGATCGTTTTAAACGTGCATTCTTTTCTTTCAGCGCGTGTATTGTAGGATTCAAGAGGGCTTGCGTGCAGCTCATTGCTTTCTCGATGGTACCCACCTCCTTGGAAAATATCGGGGTACACTACTGGTGCCACAGGGAAAGATGGAAACAATGGTTTTTTCCACGTCGCCTTTCGGTATAGTCGACAACGAGACCCGATGCCAATTGGACTTGATTCATATCTAAGTTAGGCGATGCCTTATACGAGGATGGAGATTATCATGAGATAATTACCTTCGTGTCGGACAGGTCCAAGGGGCTTGTGAGCGCAATTGCGAGAGTCTTCCCTTCTTCGCCACACGCATCATCGCCTTCGACATTTGGAGGCCAATTTTATGAAAGCCAATGTCGGACTTGGGAAGGCATTGAGGGAGGAGTCTTTGGTCTATATGCTTCCGCATTGCATGGGCATCCACGGCTAAAGATTTCGATGATACAGTTAATGAGCTGCGAGCCACATCACCCGAAGCTCATCACCGGTTGATTAATAAATCGGATATGGCACATTGGTCAAATTATCTGCTCGGAGGTGATCGTTGGAGTGAGATGTATTCAAAGCGTCGATGAGTCGTTCAATGCTTGGATCAAGGAAGCTCGTCATTTACCCGATGTCGAAAATGGTCGACTCCGTAAAGGTCTCGAATGTTGGTTTACACTTAACATTTAGTGTTACCCTTTAAACATTCCCAATCTTTGTTTAATTACACTTGTCGACTTTAAATATTAATCCTTTCGTTTAAATATTTTACAATAATGTTTAAACATGTTTACTGAAGTATTTAACCATCGCTGTATTTGTTTAACCTTATTTGCCGAGGTTCAAGTTGATGCGCATGTTATGTAACCCGGCGTGAGCAAGCGAGACAAATGGGAGACCTACTTATGCCCAGACATACATTCCAAGGTAGAGATCATTGTTGAGGACAGCCCGAAAATCTTCGTGTTGGTCGTTGTGATCGATGATCGTTACTGAGTGATCGACCGGTCTGACAACTCCGTGGATCTAGCCATCGAGAACTTGTTCAGTGTCGAAGGTGGCAAGTTTATGGTATCCCTTGCAAACACGCTTGCGCACAATAATGCGAGCTGACACCAGCGTACATCGATTTATTAGCGGGTACTTCACCGTCGACAATTACAAACCGGGCGTACAAGGAAGCTATATTCCCATAGCCCGAGCGATGACGAGGGCCTTGGGACGGAAATCGTGAGCTTCGTTTACGACCGCTTTGTGACGAGAAGGCGACTGGGCGGCCTAGACGAAAGAGGATCGAGTCGCAGCGTTTGATGTCCGCGAGTTACATTGCAGTCACTGCCATGGATCCGGTCACGATCGACGATCTTGCAGATGAAAAGCGTCAGCCCGACTAGGCATTGTTAATAAGCCGACGACTGACGTGGAAACATTGTGTATTAATGGGCAACTTTCCATATTTAAGCGAGACATTGTTATTTTTAAATGGATACACTCGTAATTTGAAATATTTCAAGCGATGTTTAAAGCGATATATAGTATATTTAAACAATGAAAAGTGAAATGTACACAATTAGAACGTAAATTAAACAATGAAATGACCGAATGGAATTTAACACGCTTTTACAATTCAAAAACAAACAAAAATTTACATTAAGATATACAAGTCATGCTCTTCGAACACGAAAAACAATGAATTGAATTTGTCCGATTTACGTTCGAAAACAAAATTGACATTCGGATATACGGGACATGTTCTTCGAAAAACAAAAATTTAACCCCTTGTGACGACCCCTTTGTCATGGATGCTGTGCCGCCTCCCTCCTTAAGTATGCGGGTAATATACCTTAATCGAGGTAAGGAACGTCCGCTCATCTGGTGAGTCAGTAACTTTCTCACTCCCAAAGTAATTGCTCGATAAACCGCGATGACGTGAGCGGCAGCGAATCGACGCTTCCTTGTTTTTGGCGTGGGGTTTCTATGTGCGTACGAGTGGGTACTTTGTCAGTCGCCGACTCGTCGAACTCCATATCGACGCAAAATGTCGAATAGATTCCGCTGTCGAGATATGCAAGTCGAGATTAGAATACCAATTTAAATACCACACAGATATTAATCGGACATAATTAAAGAACTTACCATGTCCAACGCGTCCTTATCGTACCCCGGACATGAAGAATAATGCATCGTATTCTTGTTTATCATTGTCGGGACGTCGACATGGAAGTGGCCATTCATGATTATCGAGAGGATGACAATTTGAACTTCATGCAGTTTGCGCACAGCATCCCCGATCATAGCCATAATTGTGTCTTGTGCGTCGTCCTGCTTTGACATAAACAGTGTAGCGATGTCCGGTGATGGAGGCGCTTCTTGTAAGGATATGGCACTTTGCTCAGCGACTTTTTGTATTATCGTCATAAGGCGTCCCATCACATCATCGATGACCATCTCATTCCCCTCAGCGGTGTATAATTTGTCGCGTGTGAGTCTTGCGCAGTCATTCTTCCACACGACGGTCTTGAGGTTAAACGATAATGGATATAATAAGACCATATTATAAATATTTAAATGATATTATCAATTGTTACATTATATTATATATAATTAAACGTTAAGTAGACAAATTAAATGATAACATAAAAGGTATTAAACACTATTAGGTAATAGTTAAACACTATAATAAAACCTTTAAACAATATCATAAAAACTTTACACTTACCCGATCCATAGAAGCGGTTGAGGAAAGATCCTCATCAACTCCTCGCTCGTATTTGTTAAAACGACTCGAGCCAACCCATTTCTTCTTCTTCGAATAAAAAGCTTTCGAGACCATGCGGTCCAATTTTTGATTGGCCTTGATCATCTCTCTCGTTGCTCGGTCGGGGTCTTGAGCGATCTTCCTTCGATGCGGGGGACGATGGCGATAGCATCAACTACTGAACACATCCTTACATGGTTGTTCTTGTTGTGGGATTGTGTCAGCCCTCGATGCGAGGACGACGGCCAGCGACGATCAACCGCAGACACATCCTTACATGGTTCTTGTTGTGGTGGGATTGTGTCCTGCTTGGGCTAGTGATCTTGTCGGCGCAGCCCGCGACGCCACGACAACGGATTCGACGATCTTCTCAACCGAGTGGCACGATAACACAGCATCATTGGGAGACACACCCTTAACTTGTTCTTGATCTTGAGGATTGTGTCCATCTTTGATGCCGCTAATCTCGCGGCACGGTTTCACCGGTCGAGGATTTCATCGAGAAGAGAGTCAGCGACCTTCTCAGCAAGTAACGGCCACATCATCTACGATGTCCTTCTCAACAACTGACATCGACCGCCCGATGGTGTTGCTATTGTTTTATCGTCACCGGCGGTGGAGACGAGGCGTGTATTGTTCTCCTCTTTTTCGCAAGTCTCTTCGAATGTGGCCGCCTTGGAATGACCTTCCCGATGATGTCATCGTCGTCAAATTCCGACGCCTCGTTCATCCCGGGTGATTCAGTTCTTTCGAGGGATGACGCAGCCGGTTGTGAACGTCCTTCCAGCGCCTCAACACGCGCGATAAGCCGAGGAAACTCGGTCATCAATATCGGCATGCTACGCGAGAGTTGCGGTGACATCTTCGCCTAATGTCACGGTGGGGATGCTCACGCAGTCGGACGCCATGGTCGGGGTGCCACAATCGGGGATCGTCGTTGTCGTGGTAGGGGGTTGTTGCGACTGCCGGTGGTAGGGGAGGGCTTCTCGCGTCCGAGGAATGCGTGCGGCGTGGTGGGGGTCGGAAGTAGGAGAGCAGGCGTCCGGTAGCGCACGATGAAGTGCCCTCTCATCCTGCGCCGAGCAAGTGGTTCGGGAGCGATGGCATCCATCCGTCGGTTGGCCCCAACAAATATTTTCTTCTTCGACGATTCAGCGGAACCATTTCGGGAAAACTAACATATGTAAACCAAACAATTTCAGTGAAATCATTCATTTTAAAACTATAAAAACTATATTTAAGCAGTGTTTATATATTTAAAGCGTTATAGAATATAATTAAAGCGGAGAACAAAATATTTAAACCGAGTATGAATAAGTTTTAAAGCGGTAAATACTAAAGTTAAGCGCTAAATAAAATGTTTAAACATTAAAGACTTATGTTAAACATTGTCCATGATTTATTACCTCTTTTCCATCGAGCGATGACAAGCTCGTTTCTCGTCGCTTGCTTCCGGTGAAAGTACTTTCACCGTAGCACGACATCCTTGGGATCTTGCCGAAACAGACTTTCTTCCCCGTTCGGTCATCTCGTAAAACCGAGCGTTAAGCGCGACCAAAGGCAACCCTTAATGTACCCTGTGTTGGTCTTCTTCCCGGCGCATCTATCTTGCACTCGGACGGCTGCTTGTGTAATATCCTCCATAAGCCACTTGTGCGTCGCCTGCGCCCATGTAGATCATCGACATAATCAACGATCCAGTTCGGAACCGAGCATGATGTATTTGGGAAGAGGACTGTCCCCATGAGGTACACCATCGGGAGTTTGACAAAAATTATCTTCTTCTCCCTCTGTCCGAACAAGTTGCAGCGAGTGCTCTTGATGGAATCTCTGTGTCTCTCGTAAGTCTTTGATAGATCACCGCCCTTGAGCATGACTGGTTTTCTTCTTACGAAGACCCATCTGCGTCGCCATCGCATACGTGAGACCCAGAACGAAGGCCACATCTTGAGGTCCCGAAAACTTCAGCGAGCTATCCCCGATCCTAAATTTATTGAGTGCGACCATCGTACCTTTGCGAAAAGAAATCAAGAAGGGCCCTCTCTTGGTATATAGCTTCGACTTTCGATGACAGCTAAGCGGTGTCCTTCGAATAATCTCCCGAGTGTCGAGGGGTCGTGTTATCTTTCAATTCGACTAAGGTCTCCTCAGCCGGTGTCAAATAGCATCGCCCATTAACTAGGTTGACCGCCATAATCATAAGCCTGCGACAATATCAACACATTCAACATGGAGTATTGACAAAAGTTTAAGCGGAAATATAAGGTTTTTAAAGCGGTAAACTCTCGGTTATTAAAGCAGTGATATAAAATGTTAGCAGAGACACATTTTTAAAGCAGAGACAAGAATAGTTAAGCAGCGACAACAAATTTTTAAGCGTAACATCTCATTTCTTAACGTCAACCTCCTTTTGTAAAACGCAGACCCGTATCAAAGCGAAAGGGGAAATGTACATTATAAATATTACACAAATCATAACAATCGAAAAAAACTATTTCGATAGTGTATACATCACAAATGCAAAACAAAACAAAACCCGAGCCAGAAATCTCCTGCAGACTAACAAAACCCCAGTAGAAATCCCTGCAGACTTGATATCTTCGACAAAAAGCAGAGCACAAAAACAAAACCGAAAAAAATCTTTCTTTGTAACGAGCAGGTTAACATAAAACCATACTCAATACCTTAGATTGCAAGCGATGAAATGCCAACTAGTTCGGCGAGGGACTTCTCCTTGAGATCTTGGTGGAAAGGGAAAAAGGCGATGAAATGCCAATTACGGAGGCTTTCAGAGTGAGAGACAACCGGAGGCGACCGGAATGGAAAAGGCGAAGGCGTGAGTTGAGAAAAAGCAAGTAAAAGGCTCGATAAATTCGTCTCTAGGGATTACTCTCTGAAAAAAACCGCCCACTTCCTCTCAAATCGCCGAGGATAGGGTGCGACTACGACTCCCCATCTGCAAGGGCATTTTAGATCCAAAAATTTAAAACTCACTCCGTTCACATCCGTTACAGGGTTTGGGGGTTTGAAAAACATAGAGTTTAAAAGGAGGGGGATTTTGGGGATTGCAAAACTAACGGGATGTTTTTGGTAATTTTACAAACTTAAAGAGTTTTTTTGGCAATTTTCACGTAATATAAACCATATAATCAATAATATTCACTAACCATAAAAATATTTTAAATGATATTATAATTTGTGTGTTGAGTGGGATGCATAGTAAAAAAATATGATAAACAGTGATCACATCACGTCATCTTCTCAACAGTAACTTTTTTTAGTTATTGTGAAGACCAATTTACCCATCTCTCAAAATCAAATACATCCCCTTCTCTCTCTCTCTCTCTCTTCACTCTCGTATCTCTGTCTCTCTTTTATTTACTCTCTTACTTTTTTTTTTTTCCCCTATGTGGACGCTTTGTGAAATTCCATAAAAAACATATTACTATATATATATATATAAACGTAGAAATAAGTTTTTTGTGATGATATATTCATAATTACCCATTCTTATGGGTATGGAATAAATTACCCATATAAGACTTTGGTTTTTCTTTATTTTTGATAACTCTATTTTTCTTATAAGTGTCCAATTCGTTGTTATCTTTTCTTAAATAGTACGGAGAATATTTTTTTTTTTCAAAACTGTAAAAATTAATGAGAATAATCTTAAAAAATATATTTTTTTTTATTTCATATGATTTTTTTTAACCAAATTTTTTATTTATTAATTAGAATTTTAAAATATGATGGATATTTGGGGAAAAATTTATCTGTTACATGAGTCGTTCTATATTCTAAATTACAACAAACTAAAAATATAAAAAAATTCATAATTTCTATATATATATATATAGAGAACCAAACAAGTTACTGTAATTTAAAATACAGTATTTTTTATATATTATTTTACTTATACTGTGATTTAAAATGCATGGAACCAAATGGTTCTTGACAAGGTAAGATATTCCAAAAATTAGAGATACAATGTTATCTTTATAGCCAAATCTCTACTTCATAAATTGCATAATGTTTTTGCCTAGAGAGGGAAAATTAATGATTTTTTATTTTATTTAACACTAAAAAGAGTAAATCCATACATTTAATTAGTTGACTTTGTGAACGTTTGATGTACCATCTAATGTTCGTTTGGCGATTTTTCTAAACATTAACCAGGTACTACTTTAATGGGTGTGTTTCAATTTACAAAATTAAATTACTAAATAAAAAATTCATACAATATAATATATATATATATATATATTTGTGTATGTAAAATGTATAATTTATTTATTTTTAGTTCTCTATATGAAAGAGTAAATCCATATATATTTAATTATTAATTTACTTAATCAGTTCATTTGTGAATATTAAACTTATATTTTATATTTTCTCTAAATAATACCTTCTAGTTCCTAAAAACCATTTCCATACCCTCAAAATCTCTACTTTTTCAACTTATAAGAAATTACTACATTGCCTTTCTATGCTCACACTTTTGCCTATTGGGTTTGTCTCTGAAATAAGAGCATTCTCGATCGTGCTCACAACCGCGAGTGGTGATTGCACGAGGCCTTGGCTTGAGTGAGACTAGACTAGCGGGTGGGCCGATGCGGGGCCTAAATAGTATAAAATGAACACCCACTCTAGATGACCTACGAGTGCTGAGATGATTTGTTATAAAAGCTTTATTTGGGAGTAGTTTCATTAAATAGTAGATAAATTAGTATGAATGTAATTAGTGAGTTTGTTTCAAAGGTTACATATTACGATCCTATCTTGCTATGTATGTAATGGGAGTACGATGAATGAAAGGAGAGAAATATTTTTCAAATCTCCTCTTTCTTATCTTTTCTCCCTTTCCTCTCTCCTTCATCTTTCCTTTCTTCTTCACTAAGTCTTGCTCCCTCTCTTTTTCCCTTGTTACATGTAACCATCCTTCTTCTTGATACTATAAATACAACATTTGGTGTTTGTCATTGACCCTCATCCTCCAGATGACATGATAGAGGAACAACTTGGTAGTAATTGAGGAGCGACTGCTGTGCTCACCAAGAGACTAGCTCAACATAGCGAGATCATCTTCTCCAAGGTGAGAAACTTCTGGATTCAACTATGTGATGACGTTATGAAGTTTTAGAGTCATTGAAGAAATCCTTAGCAGGTCCGACAAACACAAATGGAGGATATGCGTGTCACGACTTACCAAGCTTGAAGCTTCTATGTACTCCTCACTGCCATCTTTCTACAGTCTCCAAGCACTCGGATATCTCATCCTCTTAGCGACCTTAATCTTTCCACCGACTCATCTCCATGCTCATCTCGAGGACCCACAACCTTTTTCACTCGGTTCCTCTTCACTGCTCTCAAAGCCCTTCCCTTACCAACATCCATTACCTATAATCACGCCATCCCTAAGGATCCATTGTTGATGTTTCCAACCTTTGCAAGATCGGATCCATACCTCGATAACACCGATGATGATTTATAGCTCTCCTCCAGACCACGCAGTAGTGATGGACACCAGTCCACCTCTATCGGTCTCGAGGATGGAGAAGGTTTTTGATTGGCCCGACAAACACAAAGGGAGGTTTAGGTGCGAAATCAAAAGGAAAAATGGAGCCAAAACCCTAATGGTCATTACTTCTTTTTTGGACGCTGACATCTCCTCTGAATCCACCATGATACCCGAAATCCTTTTCCCCGATTACGCATCAGGATCTTAGTTCTACCTTCCATGTGCCATTCGGTTACTACTCTTGTTATCCCAAGGGCGTTACTTGCATATACATCGGGGACGATTCTGGGCTGTGAGCGATTCCCTTAACGAGTTTAACTGGATTGGTTATTTTGATGAGTCATTCTCCACCAATGTACTCCCGAGTGGTGTCATTTGGTTGGTGAGGAGTGGAAGAATCATGTGTAGTTTCGACCATGGGTTTCATGTTTGCTAGCAATGCTTTATAGCGCCAACCCTGCGACTTCATTCTATTCTACTTCTGCCACGCGAATGAAGCTCCTCCAGGTGAAGTTGCAAAAACCAAAGGGAAGTTGAAAGACACCACCAAAAATTAGTTTTGACTCTAAAAGCGTGAGACCATACAATTATCCCATTGTTCAGTATGGCGGGTGTGTTATATACTCATTAGAGAATTTGCTTGTGGTTGGAAGCTTCTGCGACAAGAAGATTTTTCGACTCTTTGTTTGACTGAATTTAGCTGATGGGGCAATTGGATATTGTACACATGTTGCGTGAATGAAATAGCTGGAGAACAGATACTCAGTGGTCCCACATTGAACTCTTGAACCATACTACTATCAAAGGACCCTACTACTGCGTTGATAGCAGGGATCATGATATTCAAAGCGCATGAGAGAAGAGAGTGTTTGTGAGACCATGCAAACTTGGGCCAAACAAAGCCAGATTTGGATATTCAGCCCTATGCAGAGTTGCAAATGTCAAGATTTAGATTGAGAAGTCAAGAAAAGAAGATCTCCAACTTAAGGTTTGCTCTTACGCACGAGAAAAGAAAGATGAGCGAGGCGATGCGAGGTAAAGTGTGACCGCTATGGTCGATGTGATTCTTGTTTGCATGCAAGTAGAGTGCATTCTAGCCCTATGATTTCTTAAAAACACTTGCTTTCTTGGAATGCTACATGATCTTGCTACGCCTATGATAAGGTTTGGTGAATCCGAAAGTGAGAGGTGAGTGAGGTTTTCCAATTCGTGCTGCTTTGCTCTTATCATGAGGGCCCTAACTTGGCCACTTTGAGGTATGTTCTTACGCGCTTATTGCAATCTTGCAAATACTGCTATATTAAAAGACCATGCATGTTCACGGGATTACATTACATCGCGTATGATGCCGGCATGATATATGCTCTTGTGTTGAGTGCATGATAAGTGTGAGGGGAGCTAGATACAATTAAATATCTTTTCAACTCAATGTTGGACAAGAGGCTTCTATTATGGAATTCTATGATCTCTTGTTACCTCGGATGAGCTATATGGCACAGTTTGGACATCTTCCAATGACATGATAAGCTAGCCATGTTGTAATAGGATGCCATCTCTATGATAATACTATCTTACATGTAGCATATCTGAAGACTTAAAAGGTGCAGTGACTCCTCCCATACTTATATCATTGAAATGGTTTTAGAGTCAGGATATTGCATGTGATG